>NW_016805422.1:332271-355477 GCF_001698545.2 Rhinopithecus bieti
AAAAAAAAAAAAAAAAAAAAAAAAAAAAGAAGTAAAAGTCTCAGTATGTCTGTTTTTAATACAGCAACATCTGATAATAGCTAGCCAGAAAAACGATACATCTGCACTCAGGTATATTTAATAGACACTCAAGAGTATTAACTCAATATTCAGTTCATACTGTTTTGTGTATAATTTGATACAAATTTCTGAAGTAGTAGGTCCCTGAAAAAAAAAAAGAAAGAAAAATAATTTGATGCAAATACACAGGATTGATATATCTCAGGCCAAAGTTGGCTACCAAAATGAGGAAAGATTGAAATTTCCTTTAATAGTTCTTTTGCTTTCTTTTGGTAATATTATGATGCCAAACTAAATTACAAGTTGTAACAATTTTGTTAAAACCAACATGTTATTCAAAGTGTCACGTCTAATTTTATTTACTATTTCCTTTTAATACATTTATTAAGTATCACCTATGTGCAAAGCAGTATGTTAACTACTAGGAGAGCACAGGGGAATAAACTAAACATAATCTCGCCCAGAAGCAGCTTAGGGTATAATATCATTCTAATATAAAGCAGAATAAAATAAGTCCTATGACAGAAATAGATGGAAATTGCTATGAGCATACAGAGAAAGAAATGATTACTCTAACTTGAAGAAAAACAGCTAATATTTATCGCATGTTTTCTATGGTTAGAAATTTGAAATGCCTCATGTGTATTATTATATTTAATCCTCAAATATACTCTATGAGGTAGATGCCTTTAATATCTCCTTTTTACCATAAGGACACTGAGACTGGAGAGAGTAAATTTCCCAGAGTCACGGAGTCAATCAATGGTACATTCAGAGTTTGAACTCAGATAATCTGACTCTAAAGTCCATATTCTTAACCACTAATTAGAATAGAAATATCCCACAAATATTATAATTGAGCTGGGACTTGAAGGATGAGTTTGGTTTGTGCAGATGGGAAGGAAAATATTTCAGGCTTAGGAAACAGCATGGGCAAATAAAAATACTGATATACTAAAGGTGTGGAATTACATGACTGAAGTTCAAGGAACAGAAATACTTGGGGAGTGTTGTTGCAAAGCTATATATTGTGATGACCCTTGAACACACAAAACAGAATGAATCATCCTTGTTGTCTGTAATTATGCATTTACTTAGGTATTAGTTTCTGTGCTAAAACTAATGACTTTATAACCTTTGAAAATTTCAAACCACAGCCTGATATTTAAACAGAAAAAGTAACATGTTATACAGAAAATGTAATATGTTGCTCGCTCAGGATGTGCTACAGTGGAAAACTAAAGATCTTGACATTTTTTAGCTTCAGGCAACTTCAATTAATGTACAACAAAAGATACAGAAATAATAAAGCTAACTTAATCCACTTAAAAGAGATGTTTAAAAGCAGAAAATTATAAACAAATGAAACGCTTGCTAAGCCAGTTAAAAAATAAACCATAAATGATTTATTATATTGGGAATTGGGTGGCACTTTTTACTTTAAGTGTGTAGTTTTGACTCCGTGTTTTGAATTTTTTTCCTTATCTTCCAGTTTTGAAAGCATATTGCCTCACGTTTGCTCACGTTTTCAACAAGAAGATACAAACGATTTTGAGATTGAAGTAAGACAAAAAGAATTTTATTTCAGATGACTTTCGTTTTTCCCATGAAGACCACTCTTAGTGATGATAATAATTATTTGCATTTGAATGGTACTTCACAAGTTAGATATAAAAAGTGCTTATTTCTTATTTAATTCTTAGAAAGAATGTATATATCCTCATTTACATGTCAAAAGAGGTTGAGGTGACTTACTTTATTGTTCTAAGCTGGCAAATAGTAAAAATGGAACACAAATATAGAAATTCTGACTTCATATTCTGTTCTCTCTCTCTCTCTCTCTCTCTCTCTCTCTCTCTCTCTCTCTCTCTATCATAATCTTTCTTCACAGCATTCCCAACAAAAAATAATGCAGGAATTTCTAAAATAGAACTTTTGAAATAACAAAATCTGGCCAAGGCAGAGAAAAGAGAGTTCTAATTTCTGCCAGTTGGCGTGCAATGAGGAGACAGTCAAGCATGTAGCCTGGAAGACATTTCAGAGAATGCCATTTGGATGCATGACATAAACATCACCAAAAGCAACTGACTTAATCATTGGGACCATGAGGGTACTAATGGATACGTTCTTCTAAAACATACTACATGAAGATGATGTAAAAAGTCAATGTAGTCCCAAGGCTGCAATTGAAATCTGCCATGTAAGCAACATATTATGTATTTATCAGAAAACATTATTTAGTATCTATTATGGGCAAATCCTGGAATGGATACTGTGAAAGAAAGAAAGAAAGAAAGAAAGAAAGAAAGAGAGAGAGAGAGAGAGAGAGAGAGAGAGAGAAAGAAAGAAAGAAAGAAAGAGAAAGAAAAGAAAAAATATTCCCTTTCTACAAGAAAATTACAAACTAGTAGAGAAGCTACAATATGTACACAAGGAATTGCCATGCCAGATGATATGTTACCCACATGGTAGGAATGTCACAAGATAAACACAAAGGAAGAACTAAGCTCTTCTGACTGACATAATTAGGCAAGGAATAATGAAACTAGCCAGCCCTTTGCTTTACCTTGAGATACGGAAACAATTCTATGAGAGAAATATCAGGATTATGTACGGGGTATGTGTTTGAACAAAGATAAAGTGTGGTTCTGGGAGAGCATGGTGGTCTCCTTCAGCTGAAAAACCAGAAATCAGAGTTCAAGGCTGCTAAAGTATCTGGACCTTCTAGGGATAAATACTAGAGATAAGAGAAATACAGAGGCAGGCTTTACAAGTCTGTGAGTGCTTGGGCTAACGTGGATGCTGTATATTTGCAAAGACTGACTCGGTGAAGCCTAAAAAAAAAGTTCCTATGGGATTGAGAAAATAGTAGGAATACTAGAGGTTACACTGTGCTGGATGACAGAATTCTCAACAAGAGTATAAAGATACAATAACCACCTGTTTTAGGGAGAAGGGCCATGATCTCAATAAAAGCTACTCTAGATCCACCTTAATAAAACCTAAACCTCAATATAATAAGATAGAGCTACCAGTATATTAACTGATTTCCAGAACATTATTTAGCAATCTTCGAAAGATGTGAGAGCCCATAAGTCATACTCTTTACGAGCATCATCTACAACATCCAGTAAACAATCAAAACTTATGAGACATGAAAAAAATGTACAAATGTAACCTCCATAATCAAGAAAAAAAGCATTTGATAGACACAAATCTTGAAGTGAACCAAAAGTTGGAAAGACAAAAATTTTAAAACAATTGTTATATTTATATTCAAGGGCATAAAAGAAAAGATGAACATAACAAGGAAACAAATGGAAAATCTCAGCATAAAAATGTAAATTGTTCAAAATCAAAATTATAGACATGAAAAGAACAATATTTGAAATATAATTATCGATGTGCTAAACAGCTATTGGAGATAAGAGATTCAGCTTAACTTAAGAGAGCATCATAGAAATTGTTCAATCAGACAATATGATGAAAGAAAAACTATAGAGTATTAGTAACTTGTGGGACACTTAAAATCACACAATGTGTGTTTAATTGGAGCTTCAGAGAGAAAAGAGAAACAATAATGGGGAAAATGTTTTGAAGAAATAATTGTTAAAATTTCCAACATTTGGTGAAGAGACGTCAAAAAAGTTCTTCAAACTCTAATTGGGTTAAATACAAAGAAAACCACACCTAGCACATTGTGTCAGGGCTCCACACAATCACCTTTCGGCTCAGTGTTTTCCTGGAAAAACTCACAGGACTCAAAAACGCTGTTATGGTTTATGACAGAGAAAGAAACATACTGAAATCAGCAAAGGGGGCCAGGCCCGGTGGCTCACGCCTGTAATCCCAGCACTTTGAGAGGCCGAGGCAGGTGAATTACGAGGTTAGGAGTTCAAGACTAGCCTGACCAACATAGTGAAACCCCATCTCTACTAAAAATACAAAAAATTACCCAGGTCCACACCCTAGCTGAGGCAAGAGAATCGCTTGAACCCAGAAGGCAGAGGTTGCAGTGAGTGGAGATCGAGCCATTGTATTCCACCCTGGGCAATAGAGCGAGACTCCGTCTCAAAAAAATAAAAATAAAAATCAGCAGCAAAGGGAAAAGGCACATGAGCAAAGTATAAGAGAAACTAAGCACAAGCTTTCATGTGTCCTCTCCCAATGGCATCACACAAACACCTACTCTCCTTCCAGCAATGATGTATGACAACATACGCAAAGTGTTGCCAACCAGGGAAGTTCACTGAGCCTTGCTGTCTAGCATTTTTGAGAGGTCAGTCATGTGTGAATGTAGCACCCGCATGACTGACTTCAGTTGTTCAGAGTCTAGGCCCCAGACCAAAATAGGCCTTCATCATCAATCACATTGTTAGCACAAATTATTAGACTAAACTGTATCTCATGGCCCAAGGCCTCAGGCAGAGAAAACACTCTTATAAGGCAGAATATTCCAAGGTCTCAGAGCTCAACTCTCAGAAGACAACCAAAGGTCAATCCTGAAAGCAGGCCTTTCTTGGGAATGCGAAGGATTTGAGCAACTCAGGCCTGATGAGTTAACCTTTTGCTAGAGTCCAATCCCCAGCCCTTTGGTCTATGCTCTCTTACAGTCAAATGATCCAAGTTTTTGGAGCATTTATATTTAACAATACATTTATTTTTAATAAGAGACAGCAATAATATTAGTATGAATATGTGTATTGTTGGAGGAGCCAGTGTAGGTAGAAATTGACATAAAACCACAAATAATTTATCCTGTAAGGCCATTTCATACATGTTCTAATTTTTGTACTTATTTGGTTATCTGCTTCCCCTTAATCTACTGTTACTTGTGTCTTGTGATAAACCTGTAAATAAAAACTCATAGAAAAAAGTTGACAGCTGAATTCAATTCTTCCTCAGACCACTCAGTTTCCATTAGTATTGCATCATCTGGAGGCTTTAATTGGATTTCTCAATACATTTGATCATCATTATAATCAGTATTATAATCAGTAGATAATCATCATTTGATCACTATTATAATATTACTTATTTATATAAGATAGTTTAATCTTACCAGCAAAACCAATGTTACACCACATTGAGGTACGTTTATGATATAATTCAGTTGCATCACAGAACAAACCAGCAAGAATTATAGAGGTATTTGCTATGCCTTCCCAACAGAATTGGCCCTTGCCGATATACAATATATTATATTACAAGCTTCATTACAATTGGCCATGGTTCAGTAATCTCTGTGTTCCAAGTCAGTTGTGCAAAGCAATTTATTCTGTCTTAGATCACAAGTTTGTATTAAACTGCTTATCATGTGCTATAGTATAGCAAGGACCCCTTTTCTTCTATAGGAAAGACAAGGTGGCAATCAGAATATTTCCCATCTCTGCTAATTGTACTGCAGGATATGTCCCATTCTGATCTATTCTTGGCATCCAGGAAGTCATAGTTATCAGTGTAAATTACCCACACCCTGGAGAAATTTTATAAATTTCAAGGTCCATAAGATTCCATAACTGTGCCTTTTGAGTCTCAGCAGCTATGATGGAGCGACATTAACCTATGGCCACGTCAGCCTCTATGTGTATTAAAATAGTCAAGAGGCCTTGTTGGGTCGGGGTACCAGCGCTTTCCAAGTACTTAGTCCTGTTATTCATCATTATTTGTTGAATCTGCCTGACCACTTCGCTAAAACTTTATCTTTTCAGGCTAACTCCTATCCCTTGTTTTCTCCCTAGAAGATAATTTTCTCTGATCTGTTAACTCTAGTTTATGAGCATTTTTCCCTTAAAAAGGCAATTCCTCATTACAAGTGAATTCAGCTTGTCTTACAATACCTAGACTATTATCTATCTGCCTAAAGTCTTTTGCTTTTGGTGGGTCAGTGTTGTTTAATCCACCATGCATGTTGTTGGTACTGTGTTCTGTTGGCTTAACTGAAGTTAGGATACATGTTTTAAACCCCCAAAGTGTTTAATTCTTTATGATAGAGTTAGATGAGTGGCAGTCACACTTAGATGTAATTTCATCGGGATATGCAATAAGTCTCCCATAAACTTCCTTGTCTCAATATAGGGCTGCTTCCCAGGGGAATTAGGACTCAAAACATAAAGCCTACTACTTTATTCTCATCATAAATCCTTTGTCTTTTTACATTCTGTTTAACAGTTTTCCTCCCACAAAAATAAGGATGATATGTCTTTGTACACAGCACATTATAGCATATCAGGCATGTAGATACTGTATTTTGTCCATTATAACCATGGCCCTTCCTAAGCATTTGGTCATCAACGTTTATAGTTGCACAGTGTTCAGTCTTCTGGAAGCTGTATATCACATCATTTGATGATCTGGCAGGGAGTAGTTTGTGATAATTTCTTCCTAAATAATGTCCTTTGTAACTGGAAAAATAAAAGTCAAGACACTGGCAAATTATTAGAATTCCACTCAGCCACCAACAACTGGCCCATTTGATCTTTATCGTATCATTTGACCAAAAGTCTCCCAGAGCAATGCCGCTCAGGTTTGCAGGCTTCCAGTCCATCTCATCAAGGTCCGAAAGCAGGGCTGGTCTTGACAACTACAGGAATTCAGCATTTTAAGTGTCTGGTATAATTGTGCTAAGAGACATTCTTTTGCCCTGAGCCTCTCACAAGGTATCAATATAATATTGAATTTCCCTCAAGCATAATCCATTTATTCATTCCTCTGCCCTCAGTCACTATTTCCCCTTCTCTCAATTTGTCATGAACTTGAACCTAAACATTTCCACAGTCGGAGGGAACATGAAGTTTAGCCACTTTGCTGGAAGAAATGTCAGTCTAGCAATGTCTCCTCTCCAACCATTCCCATTCATTTAGAGTAGAATTACACAGGTTCAGAATAGTGGGCTGTCCTGACCACTAGGCAATAAAGCTGCATTCACTGTCATCCCAATTTTGCCAGATGGGGTGAAGAGACAATTCATTCCTTCAGATACTTACGAATTTTACCAAAAATGTTTAAAGACATATAGTTTCTTGCTTAGGGGTTATGCCTGTGTGTGACATTCACAGTTGAGGCCCTGGTCTTGTAACCACTGTACCAGGGAGGGAAAAAGAAAGTTGCAGGGATGTGGGAAGAATTGTATTGTCATACCAGCACCATCTCCTACCCGCTATTCCTCACATTCCCTACAAAAGTAAAAAAAAAAAAAAAAAAAAAAAAATAACAAAACAAAAAAAACTAGGTAGTGTGGACCCTTTCTTGGCTCCCTCATGTTGAGTGTGCATACACACTTGTTAAATTTTGTACGCCAGCCCTTCATGCTTTTATCTCCTCCCATGTTAGGCCAAGAAAAGTTTCAACAGCTTTCCTGATTCTCTATCAAATCACTGCTCTGAGGATAACATCGAATACAGTATTTCAATTGGTGTCTCTTTTTCCATAAGTGGCCACGACAGGCTATAAAGTGTATCTCTTGAATACACCTCAGCAATTCACCTTGCTCCAGTATCTTCTGTCCCAGTTACTATATGGTGTTTTGAGTATTTGCATCTACCACCCAGTCCAGAGTAAGGATCTGTTCATTTTAGGAGCCACTTATATCCTCCTGTATTTACTGGTACTAGTCAGATGTAATCTAGTTGCCTGCTATGTCCAGGGACTTCCTCTGCACCATGGCCATCTATAGTCTCTGTCTCTCTTCTTGGCAGATAGGACATCTCACCATGTTGGCGTTTTGTGCTTCAGTCAGGGCAAGAAGAATATGTCAGGGGTCGGCCCTGTCTGCATTTCTGCAGCTCTCCAACGTTCATTCTTTCTATGGACCCAGGTAGCCACCTCAAGCAAGTGCACCAGGATGTCTACTTGCAGATTCTAGTCACCTTCCACTCCAGGAAAGAAGCTCTTCTGATAGGCATTGACATGTTCTACTTTAATTCACCTCTTAAATTCCCACGGTGATTTCCATTGAGCCATGCTCCCTGTGGCATCTATTTAATTGTCCAGTTTTCTCCATGTTTCAGTAAGTCAGGGACATTCTAGTAGAGGTTCCAAGGATTGGATATGGAATAAATTGAAATATGGGCAATTATAATGAAAAGCTATAAATAGTTTACCAACATTCTTAAAGTAAAACTTTTAATACTAGATTGAGCAATAACCTGTAGATAAATCTTCAGGCGAACAAGGCACCCTGACACCCGATAACTGAAAACCGGACATATCTCTTCATATTGAGTGTTTAGTTGAGTGCATGGCAAACTCCATGTCTGATAAATTGTACAGGCTGTAACTCACCAACGTATTATTTTCATGATGATGTCAGAGTCTTAAATTAATGACAATTGAAATTCAAGCAAACAAAATGCAGTTCTAACCTCAATCATCTGGAACACAACAAATCTATAGTAAGAAGAAGTCATATCTTATCATAAAACACACATTCTAAAGACCAAAGTTCTTAAAATTTTGAGAGAACACTTCATACTCTTTTTCTAAGAAGGAGGCTTACTCATTTTATACAAACTTGTAACCTGGTCCATGGCAGAGTAAACACAATAAATTAAAAAGAGGAATGGTACCATTAGTAGCTGATGCTTACTGGAGAAATATAATAGTTTAGAACCTGAGTAAAGAATAAATTAGAAAATAATTGTAAGAAATAAAACTTTAAGAATTTAAAATTTAAATTTAAGAATTTAAAAAACAGAAATACAGAACAATTTATTGAGTAGTAAAACACTTTGTACTTAAAGAAAATAACAAAATATCAAAAGGGTAAAATTTGTGGTTTAATAAATTAATATCATCAATATCATTAGAAAATAAGCAATTTATATGGGAGCTAAGTTTTGGCATTTAAATGAATAAGTTTTAGTAACTTAGAGGGTGTACTTATATGCACTCCACCAGTCAGAGGATCGTGCACTACTTTATATATATGTCGATTTAATTCACACACAACACACGTGTGCATTCACACACTGCACAAACACACTCTGAAAAATTCATTGACTATCAAGCCATGATAAGAAAATGTATCCTCAAGTTATAAATATCATTTATTTTCTGAATCATGAAAAATATTTTTTTCTCTTTCGGAAACCTATGTCAAACATATCTTTGCATCTTATATTCTGGAAAAGATGGCAGATATCTTAGAATTAAAGAAAATAAGATATTGAATTTTTAAAGAATTGATAAATTTTAATACTAAGAAATAAAGTGAGCATTTTAGTCTACATGGCAGAGGAAAAATATAACAGGCAACTCCAAACATTAGAGAATTATTAATAATTAATAGCCTATCAAGCTGTTAACAGCTCTTTGCCATAACACGTGAGGGTATACACAGTAGTTTATTATTGAAAGATCACCAACTGCTTATAACCAGGCTGTCAAGAATCATCACAACAAGAATTCTTTAATCATCTTCCAGAAAGGAGTCAATTCCCTGGAATTATAACTATTGCATAAACAGTTTGTTTGCCTGAAAATACCCGTTTCACACTAATTTCTACTGAATGACTGTTGCTTTCCAGGTCCAGAGCTGGCTGCAGAGGCTAGATTGAGATATTCTAAGTGCCAAAGGCCCTGTTTCTGTTTGATAGATTTTTTTTTTTCTCCTTAGGAACATAAAAATAAATAAATAATGATTATTAACAACTCAAAAAAAATTGGCCAGACTAAAGCTCATCAAGTTATCAGTGACATGACTAATGGAATAATCACATCATACCTGCAAATAAAGGTTGGCGATGTTTTTCGTCCAGAGTATTCATTACTATGCATTTATGTATTTGTTAAGGTACCTATCCAAGGTCTCTAATGGCATGAAATCAGTGAGACAGAATGCTACTGTGAGAGGTCAAATTCATTTCATCCAAGCAGCTCATTTCGCAAATGAGGAAACAGAGGCACACAAATGAGCCAAACCAGTGTGAGGATAAAGACACCCTCTCCTTCAGATCCAGGGTTCTTTCTGCCACATTAGTCTATCACTTTGAGAGCAGAATCAATATGCATTAAAAATCTGGTGTCTCAAAATCAATGCCTTAAAGGAGCCTGAAGAGTAGCACAAATAAGCACACTGGACCACACAAGCTCAGTGCTAAATAGACTTAGGGATCCCTAGGGAATAATGGTGACAGCATTAAAAAAGAGCACATCATGAGTAAGAGGCAGTCATGACTCAGCTTCATCCACTTGTTGCCAGAAGGAAATGAGAGCCCGCCAGATCTCCTGAATTTTTAAGAGTTTGAAAATACAAATTTCCTAGTAATATCTCCAGATTTTTAAACATTGGCAATTTTGTTTAATGTAGAAAGACTCTAGGAAGGTAGCGGAGTAGGAAGCACCGGGAATCTGTTTCCCCATCTAAACAACAATTGTGCTAACAGAATCTGTCTGCTAAGTATTTTCTAACTCTGACATTTATTGAAAATTTGCAGCTTCCAGGGGAGGCCTGGATGGTCAATTGTGGGTTAAATGTGGTCAAATTCAAATGTGGTCAAATTCAGCTTTGAGCTCATCAGAAAATAGCTACTAACCCTTGGCTCCTACACTGCTGCAGGAAGCCTTGCACATATTCCCGAAGCAGCTTGTGAGAACAAGGGTGAACAATAAGGGCCAGGTGCGGTGGTTCATGCCTGTAATCCCAGCACTTTGGGAGGCCAAAGCGGGCAGATCATGAGGTCAGGAGATCCAGACCATCCTGGCTAACACGGTGAAACCCTGTCTCTACTAAAAGTACCAAATATATATATATATATATATATATACATATATGTGTATATATATATATTAGCCTGGCATGGCAGCATGCACCTGTATTCCCAGCTACTAGAGAGGCTGAGGCAGGAGATTGCAGTGAGCTAACAACACTGCACTCCAGCCTGGACAACGAAGCGAGGCTCCGTCTCAAAAACAAGAGAATAAGAACCCTGTCCTCTAAATATTGGGGACCTGTGTTCTGATCACTGAGTGGTACTTCTGATCATGGAGGTACAAACAGGTGGGCAGCCATTGTTGCCCCTCCTCTCCACCATTGATTGTACCACTGCTGTAATCAATGGCGAAGAGGGGGCCAACAATCTCCCTCTTTCTGAAGAAACCGCTAGTGGATTTAAAGGGCTAGTCCCATTCCGCCCCCTTCATCTTTCTTTTTTTCCCCTTTTGGGACCCAGCCATTAAAGACTAAGACATTCAAAATCCAAGGTAAATACATGGTCATTTACAAAAGCTAGTGTTATTGTAACAATGGCTTGTAACTCCACCTTTTATTGTCTACATATTTTAAAAGACTAATCTATTTTTTAAAGAGCAATTACTACCATAAATGCTAGTGTTATTGCAACTTTGGTTTGTAACTCCACATTTTGTTTTCAACATAATTTAGGATTATGCATTATAAAATGTATTTTATAATACACTACAAATGCATTATAAAAATCATTAGTTTATGTTTTGGGACACACAATGAATAAAGATATAATTTTATGACATCAACAATAGAAAAGCATAGGGATGGAGGTGTGTAGGAGTGGAGTTCTTATATATTACTGAAGTTAAGCTGTTATAAATTCAAATTAGAGTGTTATAACTTTAAGATGTTAAATGTAATCCCTTTGGTAACCACAAAGAAAAGTTATAGAATATTACAGCACAGGAAATGAGAAGGTAATTAAAGCTTTTCATGATGAAAAAAATCAGCTAAACACAAAAGAAGACATTAATGCTTGAAGTGAGATTTTGAAAAAACTGATATATGAAAATAGAAAAATGACAAACTAATCTATTTATTAAATATAAATGGATTAAACTTTCCTATTAAAAGATAAAGATTGGCAAAATAGATTTTTATAAATGAGTACATGATCAAACTATATGCTGTCTACAAGAGACTCACTTTAAATCTAACATGTAACATGAAAAGATGTTTAATATCACTAATCATTAGAAAAATGCCAATTACAGCCTCAATGAGACGTTTACCTCACACCCATTAGGATGGCTACTCTAAAAAAAACACACACACACACACAGAAAATGATAAATATTGGCAAGGATGTAGAGAAATTGGAATCCTTGGGCACTGTTGGTAGGCATGTAAAATGGCATAGCTACTGTAGAAAATGATAAGGCAGTTTCTTAAACATTAAAAATAGATTTGGCATGCGATATAGCAACTCCACTTTGGATATCCACAAGTAGATACCCCAAATTATTGAAAGGAGGGCCTCAAGGAGATATCTGTATGCCCATGTTCATAGCAGCATTATTTACAGTAGGTAAAACATAAAAGCAGCCTAAAAGTGTTTGTCCACAAATGAATGAATAAGCAAAATATGCTATACACATACAATAGAATATTATTCAAGCCTTACAAAGGAAGAAAATTCTGTCTTGTTATAACGTGGATAAACTTTGAGGACATTATGCTATGTTGCTAAACGAAACAGAACAGTCACAATAGGAAAAATATTGTATGATTCCACATATAGGAGGTAACTAGAGTAGTCAAAAATCAGAGACTGAAAGTAGAATAGTAGATGCTGGGGCAGAGGAAGTAATGAAAAGCCATTGTTTAAGGGTTATAAAGTTTCAGTTTTGCAGGATAAAGGAGTTCTGGAGATGGTTGTACGACAATGTAAAGGTACTTAACACCATTGAATTGTATACTTAAAAATGGTTCAGATGGTAAATTTTATGTTATATGTACTTTACCACAATAAAAAACATTTTGAAAAGAAATGCAAACCTTGCTGTTTAAAGATATTTGTAACTCAAAGTCAGCCAGAGAGCTAGGAATTTATCTCTGATTTAAATAATTCCCTGCTTGTAATTGAACTCCTGCTGTTCTCTCTTCCTCCTTCTTAGTTCTACAGAACATTTCGTCTCTCACCTCTCCACTCATTGCACAAAGTTCTCCTGTTCACATGAGAGAATGTGGCTTATTCACATAATGCAAAGTGTTATAAATTCAACCCTCCTTTGTGTAACAATAAACAGATTCAATCCCAGCTTCTCAGGAGGGTGAGAGTTTACATGTAGGCCCCCAAAGTACCCCCCTTGAAGGCAGGCAATATAGAAAAAAGCTCTCTCAGCCCACAAAATAATGCACCACAAAATAATGCACAAAATAGACTGTGCATGGTAACTTGAAATACTTATTACCATACAGGCAAAATGTATAAAAAGCCAGAGAAAATCAAGCCACATCTCAGCCACGTTCTTTGGTGTTTCTTGGCCTCCGTATCTATTTCTTGATAAGCAAAAATGTTAATGCAGAGACATACTTCCTGCACAGTACAAGCAAAACTGGAGCAAAGTAAAAGTTTCAGAATCAATTCCTCCTCTTTCTGATGAACTTAGAGGTTAATTCTCTTTTAGATCTGGATTGAAAATAAAGTGGACGTTGAACTTTGATGAAATTTTCAACCACTGCATTCCGGGACCTCCACAAGCAAACACAGGACATTATTAATAGAGTAGATTAATGGAAAACAGGAAAAGTTATGGAGAAAAAAAGAATAAAAACAAGTTTATAATGCTTTATAGTAATTTGGATGCCCATTTCTGACTACAAGGTAAAAGTATTAGAGGGAAATATGTTCTTTGCTATCTTGAAAGTGTATGAAACTAAACTGAATGGGAACTCACAGACTAAGAAATACAAATAGTCAATAAAATATAAAAAAGGGGCAAGCTTGCTGTAATGAGAGATATACAAAATAAAATATTGTATCATGCTTCTCTTTTCAAATTTATTTTAAAAAGTTATTTAATGATAATCAAAAATTCTGGCAGGAATACAGGGAAACAGGTACAAATCGAGCATCCCTAATCCAAAAATCTGAAATTCAAAATGCTCCAGAATATGAAATATGTGGGTGCCAACCTGTTGCCACATGTGGAAAATTCCACACTTTACCTCATGCAATGGTTCACAGTCAAAACACGGGCTTATAACACACAGTTTATTCAGCGGCCTCAAAAGAAAAAAATCCCAGCCAGCCTCCTCCATTGTGGTATCTTTTCCACACAAATCCAGATACCCTCACACAAACACACCCACAAATGGTAATAAATGGCACAGGTAGAGGCTGAATATTAATAATGGCAGGCTCCCCATGATGCCCCACATTGTGCCAAGACCTGCATGCATTACACCGTGGGTTTTTGGTAATTCTCTGCTCTGTAGTGTATATTGCTGAAAATGTCAAAAAGGTCCACAGATGCCCCTATTAGTAACTTATTTATTTAAAAAAGAAAGCATTTATGTTTATACTACTTTATACTACTTGACAACTGTTTTACTCATCCTCCAACTGAAATTCTCATCAAAAATAATTGTGCCATATACTTTCCCCCAAACGTCTCTTCATTAATTCAGCCACGTGACCATGATATTTTTAGGTCAATGAAGAGTAAATATAAAACCACGTTTCTGAACAGCATGCTAGTAGCAGGGAACACAAGCATGGGTGTAGAAGGTTTTCAAAAGGAGTTTATCATAAAGACTGCCACATATGCCATTACCAATGCTAGGAACACAGTGACCAAAGACACAGTTGTGCATGCCTGGCATGATCTCTGGCCTATGACTGTATTCCATGATGATGATGATCATGAACAAGGTGGTGACTTTGAAGGATTCCATGTCAGGCACGAAAAAAATTATGTCTGGCCTCCTTACATAAACAAAACAATATACACCTTCAGAGTCCATCAGTAAGCTGGAAGTGGATATCAAAGTTTTTAACATCAGTAATGAAGGCTCTAGTGATTTACTTATTGACTGATAATAAAATTATTGAAATGTTTCTGAATGAAGTGATAATGGTGACCATGAAGATGCTAGAACTGCAGGAGAAGCACTCATAGACAACAGGGTGAAAATGTGCTTATTGAAGGACTTGACCAGCATGTCTTCGTAACAGAACAAGAAATCATGTCAGTTTATAAAATCACAGGGCGACTTCTAAGACCAAAACTGTTATTAATGAGGGAGAAGACTCTGAAGTAAAGATTTTTTAAAACCATCCAGCAGAATGCCCCCTCAAACCTAGAGGACCGACTTCCTGAACCCTCAACTACTTCTAATGCCTCTTCTCACCTAAAAACTGAAAATATAGTATACAGTAACCTTTTAACAATATGCAACATCATGTGTAGCCTGAAAACCTGCGTTGTTTGCTGTTGTTGTTAACAGCTGATAGATGTTCCATATTACTGTGATTCTTAGTGAATCTGAACACACTGTATTTTCACTGTACTAATGGCATGTCATTTTTTTACAATTAAGTATTTGTGTGTGGATAGTGTAAGGAAATGATTGCTTATCAGTAGAATATAAATTTAGAGTCAGGAATGATGGCAATACTAAACAATCACAAATTGCCCATATGGATCTTATCGTTCAGTGTATACATATTTTATTTCATGCACAAAATTATTTAAAATATTATTTAAAATTATACTAAAAAGGTATATATGAAACACAAATGAATTTTGTGTTTAGACTTGGGTTCCATTCCTAAGATAGCCCATTATGTATAGCAAATATTCAAAACCCCTTGAAATTCAAAAGCAAAACGCTCCTTCTGGTTCCAAACTTTTTGGATAAGGGATCCTGAGCTTGTATTCTAACACACTACTAGTGAAGAGAGCAATTTACATACCTGTGAGTAAAGTTATTTGGCAGTAGACACAAAAAGGCTTAGAAATGCTCTAATCTTTGATATAGAAGATCTACTTCTAAAAATTTAACCTAAGGGATTAATCTGAGATATGGCCACAGAACTGGTTTAAACTGAAGAAAATAAAATGCAGCATACAGGGATTTCAAGAACAAAATACAGATAGGGTAAACTTCAATACGATGAGAGCTATGCAAAAAATAAAATGCATCAAATCCTTTCAGTTGTGCATAGAAAAAATTAGAATATGCCTTTATGTCCCTACTGGATTTCAGAGAGGTTAGCACAGTCTGATATACTATTTTCTTCAATGATAATTCTGAAATAAAGGAAAGTTAATGGATTTATTGAATCATTTGGTCATCCAAACACTTCTGAGGTTTGGACATCAGAAATGTATTTATTTTGATCTTGGTTGTAGAATGGCAGCATTGTTTGGGAGGAAAATTTACATAAGTTAAAATTAAATGAAATTATAGCATTACTAATTCTTATAGTTCTAGTCATTTGGATAGATGATAGATAGATAAATAGATAGATAGACGACAGATAGACACACACACGTATCTCCATCAATTGGTTAGGTTGTCGCAAAATGACACTCTGGGGAAACAAATTTGCTTCAGCATGGAGTCATAGGCTGAATGTATCCTTTGAAAATTCATATGTGGAAGCCCTAACCCTCAGTACTTCAGAATGTGACTCTCTTTGGAGACAGGTTCTTTGAAGAAGTAATTAAGTTAAAATGAGCCAAGTAGGGTGGGCTGCAATCAAACCTGACTGATGTCCGCATAAGAAGAGGAGATTGGGACACACAGACATGGGCGAGTGCACAGAGGAAAGACCTTGTAAGGACACAAGAAGGTGGCCATCTGTAAGCCAGGAAGCATCCTCAGAACAAGCCAACTCTGCTGGAAACTTGACGTCAAATTTCCATTCTCCAGAACTATGAGAAAATAAATGTTCTGTTTAAGTCGCCCAGTCAGTAGTATTTTGTTATGGCCACCCTAGAAAACTAATGCAAGCATGAAGCAGACATATCCATCCATATTCCACAGAAGTTTGAATCCTTTTTAAAAATGTAAGTGTAACTTTTAAGGTTGCAAAGTTACAACGATTCTCAAGCTATGCATGGTGAAGGACCACTTTTTAAAATTTCAAATCTATTGTAGACCAACACTCTGAAAAATACAAAATCACATGTTTGGATGTTGCAGCAATGTCAAATTGCTATGAAAGTTTCTGAACACTCTCAAAGTCTATACTTACCTTGTCATAGACAGGTAACAAGTAATAAGTACATGGATCTACTGCTCCATGAGCCACTCTGAGTAAAACTGCCATAAATTTCATTTTGTCCAACCCCTTCAATTTACAGCTAAGAAACGAAGATCCTGAGAGTTCAACACTTACTCAGTATCACAAAACTTGCTAAATTTTCCTACAGCAATGATGTTTCCATTCAACCTTAAGTCACCAATATCCTCAATCTATTTCCTTTCCAATTATGCTAATATCAGCCTGATTTCTCTCGATTTTTCTTCCTACATGTATATATATTCATCCACTTCTGTCACCATTAATATTTAGGAAAACTGAGTCATTTAATAACCTGGTTTCAGAAATTCTACCTCTTCTTTCAATAAATTACCTTTGCCACCTGTGAGAGACTCTTGCCTTCTGTACATTTTGCTTTCATATACTTGAAACACATTGTATTATCAATCCTCTTGTGCAATCTTCCCTTCATTTTCCACCTTTGATTTGTCTAAGCTTTTGTACACTCGAAATTTATTCTGTAATCTTTTTCAGCCACTTCTGTCCCAAATGTTTCACATCTTGCATATGCCTCTTGCTCACCCTTGATTACTCTCTGCTTTGCTCCTTCATTTCCATGGTCTCTGTGAAGTCTGTATCGTGTTTATCATTCAATGGTTCACATAGCCCCTTGGCACATGTATTAATTTTCGTTCAAATACTTGCCATTTCCCTCTGCATCCTTCACTTCCATCAACACGTCTTATTTGTTTCCAATCATCACAGCCCCTATTCTCCAAAAGACTGATTAAGTACTCTTCCTTAAAGACTTTTTTTTTTTTTTTTTTTTTTTTTGAGACGGAGTCTGGCTCTGTCGCCCAGGCTGCAGTGCAGTGGCCAGATCTCAGCTCACTGCAAGCTCCGCCTCCCGGGTTTACGCCATTCTCCTGCCTCAGCCTCCTGAGTAGCTGGGACTACAGGCGCCTGCCACCATGACCAGCTAGCTTTTTTGTATTATTTAGTAGAGACGGGGTTTCATCGTGTTAGCCAGGATGGTCTCGATCTCCTGACCTCGTGATCCGCCCGTCTCAGCTTCCCAAAGTGCTGGGATTACAGGCTTGAGCCACCATGCCCGGTCCCTTAAAGATTTTTAAAAATATTTTTAATGAGATTTATAACCCTAAAATTATTTCCATGTCTTGATTATAAGTAATGATGGTACCTATCATGTTTTTCTCTCTAGCTTTCCAGGTGACCAGTTGTACGATGTTGGCTAGTAATTTAAATTCTATAGGTCACTTTCTTTATCTTTAATATAAAATGGTTGAACTAAATATTTTATAGACCCCATCTGGCACTAACATTTTAAATTCTAAATATTTACTATGTCATTCACATCTATTTCTGAAAAAGATAGTTTAATCGATCATAACTTTTGGAATATTCTATTGCTTTTCCTGCCATCTAATCCTACCTATCTTCCAAGGTTGATATCACATCGCATGCCTCCATTAAGTCATTCCTCATTATTCCAGCCACCATTCATTCCTCTATACTTTAATTCATCAGAGGCATACCTTATATTGATTATTTAGCCCTTAAGTATCAATTGTAGAATATGTCCAAGTTCATTGTCTCCTCAATAAATATGTACTCTTTGAAGAGAGTAGATATGAAATTTTAAATATAAAATACACATTATACAAAATTGCCTTTTATTTATTTTTTTCTTTTGAGATGGAGTCTTGCTCTGTCACCCAGGCTGGAGTGCAGTGGTGCAATCTCAGCTCACTGCTGCAACCTCCACCTCCCAGGTTCAAGCAATTCTCCTGCCTCAGCTTCCTGAGTAGCTGGGACTACAGGCACCTGCCGCCATGCCCGGCTAATTTTTTGTATTTTTAGTAGAGACAGGGTTTCACCATGTTAGCCAGGATGGTCTCGATCTCTTGGCCTCGTGATCCACCCACCTTAGCCTCCCAAAGTGCTGGGATTACAGGTGTAAGCCACCCACACCCAGCCAAAATTGCCTTTTCAGAAACAACTAAATATCAACTTTATGTTTCAATCAAATATATAAAATGTATTTAATTAAAACTCTATTGAACACTTATAATTTGGCATTGTGGTAGATAACTTTATACAGTGTTTCATTTAAGAGTGAAAAGGGCCTAATGAGTTAAATACTGTTGTCTCTATTTTACAAACAAGGGAACTGAGCCTAAAATGGCTTAAATGATGTGCGAAGGTCATACAGTTGACAATATATAGAACCAGTAGTAAAACTGAGATCTCCTCTCTGATTCCAGAGTTCTTCCTTCTTCCTCAAATTTTGTAGAACATAGCACAGCAAAAGTAAATATTGTTTACTAGAGAATCCCAATTGTGAAAAACAAATCTTCGAAAGTTATGTTTTTCTGTAATATTGTATTTAGCCATTTACAAAATAAGTTGGCAGCTCTGCAAGTATTAATACTAATATGGAATATATCAGTGATATACTGTTGAGTGAAGAAAGTTGTTGAAGAACAAAATTACAATATTATTCCACTTACAGGTTTAGAAAAAAACTACAAATGTGCCTTTATAGTAATACGAAAAATATACAACTACATATTAATATATATAAAGAATAGTATTTGGAAGCATGTATGAAGCATACAGCAAATGATCTTTGAAAACTTAGAGTGAGAACAGGAAGTAAAAGCTAGGGAGCTTCCTAATGTTATTTATTATTCTAAATTGTTTGCATCTTTTCCAACAATTATTTTCTTTTGTCTAACAGAAAAAAAGGGGAAGAGTCCTTTCCCTCAATTGTTCATTTTAATGATAAACTACCTTCCCAATTAGAAACATCTCCTTACAGTTCATTTAAGCACCTTGTGTTATAAAATGTACATGTTCTATCGCTGATGACAACATAGAAAACTATACCTGTCCATGTAAGAACTGATACTTAATTACCATGCTGTCTTTCTTCATATTCCCTATTTCTCATTCCCATTGTGATCATTGTAGTTTTCCACTGAACAAACAACAGAAACTTTGCAGTGACTTATAAAGGGCAAGCTGCAAGAGACAGATGGAATCCCACTGAGCCCTCCCCTAGCAGCAAGATTACCTTTACTACGGAGTTGTTATTAATCCACCCTAGAGTTTTAAAGGATAACTCCTCCTCACTTGATTTTCTTGTCTTTTAATAAGTCTTTTCATCTCTTAACATTTTTATGATACTTCTGTTTAAGGCATCAACCATCTTGTGGCTTAACAAAGCATACCAGTAGGTTGCTCTATAAAGGGAAGTAGGATCCATAATCATGCCTCTGAGAATTGTCTCCCACACTATCTAGAGATGTTCAGTCCACTATCATACTAAATGAAATTTTACCAATTAGGAATAAATAGCTGCTAAGGGACTTCTTATAGAATGAAAATGACTTTGGGGACCTGTGAATTCTCAGACATTTATGTAAATCACTTTACTCAGATAAATAGTCTCCAAAGACCCAGCTGGCCAAATAGTTGTTTAGGTCAAATGCCTTAGCAACAGGTGACAGATTCAAATCCGTATGATTGATTGAGGGTGTGCTCCTCTAGAAAACCCTACAAAGGAGGGAGGGAAGCAGATTAAGCAAGAAAAGGTGTGGTTTCAAGTAAACCAGCGTCAGATCCAGCACTGTTCTACCTTAAGATGTAAGAGTTTGTGCCCTTTATCAGGCAGCATTGGCATCAAATGGGGAGGGCAGAAAGTCTAGGATTCTCTGGGCTAGGGAACAGACAAGTCCCCAGAAAAGGTTGGTGAGTGTTAGCAATTAGTCTCAGCCCTTCAAGCAGCTGAGGGGATATATATGCTGGCTGATAAAGTGAGTGGGACTAGGCCATGGTCCAGAACATCTCCAGCCAGAACTTTCATGAAAAACAGAGAAGAACAAAAAAGAGGTAATTGTGAATTCAGGCATTCAAGAATGTGAAAAAGCCAGAGATTGGATTAGACTTTCTTCCCCTCATTAAGAAGTCCCAAAGGGATAAGGCAAAAAAAAAAAAAAAAAAAGGGGGGGGGGGCAGGACGTGAAAATAATTTATAAAGGTTTTGAGGAATTCTAAAACGAAATTGTCGCCCATTTAAAATTAATTTTAAAATATAAACATAGAACTTCATTCTGTCATTGACTAGATTGATTCTTTCCCTCTTAGAAATTAAAACCTGAGAACACTAAAGAATGAAGTATTTATACATCTTCCATCATCTATTTGCAAGCATCACCTTGAAAAACAATGGAAGGAAATATGTCAGTAGTTAAGATTCACTAGACACCCTCATGTTTCTTATCCTCAGAACTCTACCAAAGAGAAGAGAACAGACCCAAGATTTAGTGTCATCACATATGTGGATGCTCAGTGAACCCTTCTTGATTAATGTGACATCGTAAAGCACCACCTGGAATGATTCCTCAGCCCACTAAAACCTCCTGAAAAATATCTTTCCCAGAAATATATTCACTCCTTTCAGACGCTGTGGCTTTCAGAGCGGTGTCAACTTATAACAGCTTCTTGACATTAATTACTGTGCCATCCCATAAGTTTAGCTCCCTGAAAAGCAGCCTGAAGCTGTCAGGGAGGGTCACATATTTTAATATCCACTCACCTTGACACCAGAGTAATTTGGAAGATGCTCACTTTCAGCTCCGCATCCCTTTCCAACATTCGGAGGAAAATGACTCACCATCCAATCCGCAAATCTTGATTAATTCCTTCCACTTAGCATGTCCCAATTTCTGCCAAGGTATGTGGTCTGTAGATTGACAGTCTCGTTAAGAGCTTATTCAAGTGCTTGATTATACAGCTTTGGAAGTTTCTTGAGCCCTGAGAGTCTGAGGAGTAGGCTGTCCCTCCCCTTCCCATTGCAGCACAATGCCATGTCTAATACCCAGAGGCAAAAAGGCAAAGAGACCTCAGATCTAAGACAGTCAGTGCTTAGCCCCCCCCCGCACACAAGTTCTAGAAGCAGCAGTTTCTGTCCTTAGGTTTTCTCTTCAGTGGCACCCAGGTGTCTGCTCAGTGTTGCTCCTCTGATAGGTTTTCTAAGGATTCAGGTAAAAGAAGAGAACTCCAAAGATAGGCACATGAAGGGATAGTGCACTCTAAATCTTTACCTGGAATAATTCTCCAAGGATGTACCTATTAGTGAAAGCCAAAGATCAAAGATAGAGAATAAAAGTAACTCAACTGGTTATAAATTTCTGAATAGGGTAAATGAGGGCAGAAACCTGTAAGAGAAGCACTTTATTCTTATTTAAAAGACATACCCTGTATCCCACTGACAAATTTCCTCTTCAACAGAAGCTAGAAAATGACAGCAATAATTTGACTCTGCCAAAATAAAGGTTCAGTCCCCTTCCTAAGTATTTGGGCCCCCAGCATTTCTTTTAGGTCAGTTCATTGGAACTTAAAAAGTACTTTTTTAATGAAACCATGTCAGTATGAGAGTTAAGGTCTTCACAACTTGTCATCATCAATTTAACCATATCATTGTAAATGTCATCATATTTTGAGACATGAACTTTAATTTCAATAACAAATAATTACCCACATTTTCAGATTACAAAAAATACAACTGAGGCTGGGCGCGGTGGCTCACTCTTGTAATCCCAGCACTTTGGGAGGCCGAGGCGGGTGGATCACGAAGTCAGGAGATCAAGACCATCCTGGCTAACACGGTGAAACCCCGTCTCTACTAAAAAATACAAAAAATAGCCGGGCGCAGTGGCGGGCGCCTGTAGTCCCAGCTACTTGGGAGGCTGATGCAGGAGAATGGCGTGAACCCGGGAGGCGGAGCTTGCAGTGAGCCAAGATTGCACCACTGCACTCCAGCCTGGGTGACAGAGTGAAACTCTGTCTCAAAAAAAAATACAACTGAGGCATAAAGTCATACAGTAATTTGCCCAAAGTCACACAGTTAAACAAAAATAATAATAAACAGGCTAAGTCAGCTTTGAAATGAAGGTGTCCCTGACCCCACAGCAAAACACATTCATAACCACTGTGTTCTACTTTCTCTTAGAATTACTACGGAGAAAACTCTTCTACCAAAAGGAGTAGGGTGTCCTCCACATGTAGTAACGTTTAATGAGAAATGAGGCCGGGCGCGGTGGCTCAAGCCTGTAATCCCAGCACTTTGGGAGGCCGAGACGGGCGGATCACGAGGT
>NW_016805422.1:355875-415819 GCF_001698545.2 Rhinopithecus bieti
TTTTTTTTTTTTTTTTTGCCCAAGGCCATCCCAAAAGTGAGAATAAAACCTGTCTTCCGAATTTCTCACAGCCCAACCCATCCTAGTCTCAGTTCAGTCACCCCCTCTTTCTAGAAGCTTTTCCTATCTCCTTGCCCATCAGACTAGGTTAGAGGATACAGCTTCATGCTCCACAGCTTTCTGGATTTTCCTCTGTTGCTACACTCACCTCACTGTATTGTAAGATCTCTGCCCTTCCTATCTCTTCATTGGACTGTGTGCTTCCTGCTGGCAGTAACTGTGTGTTCTTCCTTTGATCCCCAGGGACTAGTGCTCAGTAATGTACCAGCTGTAGTTGACTGGTCTGAACAAGGGTAAACGCTGCAGGGATATAGAGAAAGGGGTTGCAGGGATACTGGGATCCCTCGGAAAGACTTTCCTCTAGGGATCCTGTTTGGTCCTAGGTAGGCAGGACCCTCCTTTTCTGCTCAACCTTAGAGATCAGTCTACAGAATTCTACCAGTGTCCCTATATTCTTATGGAGAATGGTCATTGCAGCAAAGAAAGCGAGAACAGGAGACAGCACACTGTCTCTTAAATGTCTTTGTTTCATTTGTCAGCATTCATCAAATAACCCGGTCTAGGCAAACAGGGAACTGAGGAGTCCAGTTTTCCCATGTGCCCACAGAGGACAGAAGAACTAGAAATGGGTAAGCACTGACAAACACCATGATGCAGAACTATTTTGCTTTGTACCTTTGATTATGCAATCAAATCTTTAGATTATTTTCAGAAAGGTAGGTAGCCACTGGCTGAAGAAAGATTCATTGATTATTTAAAGGAAAAACTTGGAAGCAGTATCCACTTCTCTTTCTTCTTGAATAAACCACTGTCATAAGCATTTCTTCATAAGAATAAGAAGGACCTTGAGTTGAAGAGGCAAAGGTTGAAACTGATCTCTGGTGCATTCAGTGACTGTGAGAAAACATCAAGTGTTGTGGAAAAATGAAATGCCTGAAGCCTTCTGGCTAGGACAGCCACTTTAATAAAAGGCACAAAAATTATGCCCAGGCTAGTCTCGCATAGCACGTTAGTAACCATGAAGTTTTTTTTTTTTTTTTCCTAAGGGGAGAGTAGGTATTGTAGTACAATATAACATAAAAGTTACCATTTTGACCATTTTAACATGTATACTCTATAACATTAAATACATTCACAATGCTGTGCAATCATCACTGCTGTCTAGTTCCAGAAATTTTTTATCCCCCCAAATGGAAACGCTCTACCCATTAAGCAATCTCTGCCCATTTCCCCTTCCCCTAGTCCCTGGAAACCACTAATCTGCTTTGTATCTCTGTGTATTTGCCTAGTCTGGATATTTCATATAAATTGGACCATACGATATGTGGCCTTTTGTTTCTGACTTCTTTAGCATGTTTTCAAGGTCCATCTATGTTGTAGCATGTATCAGTACTTCATTCTTTTCATGAGTAGATAATATTTCATTGTATAAATATACTATCTTTTATTTATTTTCAGTTGGTGAACATTGGAGTCTTTCCATTTTTGTAGCTACTATGAGTAGTGCTGCTGTACACTTTCATATGCAAGTTTTGACCCAAACACCCATCTCCAATAATTTTGGATATATACCTAGAAGTGGAATTGCTGGCTCACTCATATAGTTCTGTTAGCTTGAGGAACACTACAAAGCTTTTTAACATATTTATTATATTTAATCTTCTCAATATCCCTGAGTTATGCATTATTATCCCCATTTTACAGATAGGGCTCAACATTCAGAACATTGCCCGGCTAAACGTTGATTCACCACTCTACAGTAAAGATTTTACAAGACCACAGTGAAAACCCAACTAAGACATTCATTTCTGGATATATTTCTCCACCCCTCCCACGCCATCTTAAAAATAAAATAAGTCTTAAAACAGAACATTCCATAATAGTGATAGAGGAGAATACTGCAGACTCCAGGATAAAGGAAACCCTGTGGACCCTTCCTAGCTTCTCCATTCTTGTGTATCCTTCATTAATTCAATATTTAGCTCTTTGGTTTCATTATCTTGAGGGAACTAGCACCGTAAGAATGAAAAAAAAAAAAAAAAAACTAGACCTGTTTCATATTTTCATACATCATTATTCCAAGACATCAGAGGTAAGTGGTGTGCAAGAAAGTAATAAATGCAAAGAAATGGGTGATGGACGTCTCAGCCCAAAATCTCCTTAAGCTAATAAGCAACTTCAGCAAAGTCTCAGGATACAAAATTAATGTGCAAAAATCACAAGCATTCCTATACACCAATAATAGACAAACAGAGAGCCAAATCATGAGTGAACTCCCATTCACAATTGTTTCAAAGAGAATAAAATACTTAGGAATCCAACTTACAAGGGATGTGAAGGACCTCTTCAGGGAGAATTACAAACCACTGCTCAATGAAATAAAAGGGGACACAAACTAATGGAAGAACATTCCATGCTCATGGATAGAAAGAATCAATATTGTGAAAATGGCCACAATGCCCAAGGTAAGTCATAGATTCAAAGCCATCCCCATCAAGCTACCACCGACTTTCTTCACAGAACCGGAAAAAACTACATTAAGTTCATATGGAACCAAAAAAGAGCCTGCATAGCCAAGACAATCCTAAGCAAAAAGAACAAAGCTGGAGGCATCATGCTACCTGACTTTAAACTATACTGCAAGGCTACAGTAACCAAAACAGCATGGTACTGGTACCAAAAGAGATATATAGACCAATGGAACAGAATAGAGGCGTCAGAAATAATACCACACATCTACAACCATCTGATCTTTGACAAACCTGACAAAAACAAGAAATAGGGAAAGAATTCCCTATTTAATAAATGATGCTGGGAAAACTGGCTAGCCATATGTAGAAAGCTGAAACTGGATCCCTTCCTTACACCGTAAAAAAAAATTAACTCAAGATGGATTAAAGACTTAAATGTAAGACCTAACATCATAAAAACCCTAGAAGAAAATCTAGGCAATACCATTCAGGACATAGGCATGGGCAAAGACTTCACGACTAAAACACCAAAAGCAATGGCAACAAAAGCCAAAATTGACAAATAGGATCTAATTAAATTAAAGAGCTTCTGCACAGCAAAAGAAACTATCATCAGAGTGAACAGGCAACCTACAGAATGGGAGAAAATCTTTGCAATCTACCCATCTAACAAAGGGCTAATATTCATAACCTACAAAGAACATAAACAAATTTCCAAGAAAAAAACAACCCCATCAAAAAGTGGGTGAAAGATATGAACAGACACTTCTCAAAAGAAGACATTTATGCAGCCAACAGACATCTGAAAAAATGCTCATCATCACTGGTCATTAGAGAAATGCAAATCAAAACCATAATGAGATACCATCTCATACAAGTTAGAATGGCGATCATTAAAAAGTCAGGAAACAACAGTGCTAGAGAGGATGTGGAGAAATAGGAATGCCTTTACACTGTTGGGAGTGTAAATTAGTTCAACCATTGTGGAAGACAATATGGTGATTCCTCAAGGATCTAGAACTAGATATACCATTTGACCCAGCAATCCCATTACTGGTATATACCTGAAGAAACATAAATCATGCTACTACAAAGACACATGCACACATATGTTTATTGTGGCACTATTCACAATAGCAAAGACTTGGAACTAACCCAAACATCCATCAATGATAGACTGGATTAAGAAAATGTGGCACATACACACCATGGAATACCATGAAGTCATTAAAAGGATGAGTTCATGTCCTTTGCAGGAACATGGATGAAGCTGGAAACCATCATTCTCAGCAAACTATCACAAGGACAGAAAACCAAACACCACATGTTCTCACTCATAGGTGAGAGTTGAACAATGAGAACACATGGACACAGGGCGGGGAACATCACACACATGGGCCTGTCAGGGGGGTGTGGGGCTGGGGGAGGGATAGCATTAGGAGAAATATCTAATGTAAATTACGAGTTGATGAGTGCAACAAGCCAACATGCACATGTATACCTATGTAACAAACCTGTACATTCTGCACATGTACCCTAGAATGTAAATTAAAAATAATAATAATAATAAAAGAAGAGGAAAGCACAAAATATATAAAATACACAGAATTATATAGAGAATTAATGGAAAAAAAAGAAATGGGTGATGGAGGGCAGAAGTCGAGATATGGAAGATACAGGCAAAGGAATTTCACATCCTGCCTTGCTGCAACACACATTCTGTAGCTAAAAGTCCTGAGAGACTTTGAAAAGCTGGTGTTTTAACTTTTGGATAGTTTTTGATCCAGCTCAAAGCCATCCGTTTCTGGAAACTGCCTCTTTCTTCCACAGGATAAGAGTGGTGGGTGGGGAGATCTAGAAGCCAGGTTTGCACTTTGGGAGCCTGACCATTGTTCTCAGTTGACTAAAACTGAAGCAGGCTGGGCCAATCAGATACTTGGAATTCAAATTCAAATTCGCAGTAGTTTATCTCTGCATGTAGTTAATACTATAATGTGAAAACAGAGCTGTGGAGTAGCCACATAGTGCTTTATAGATAAAAGAGCAACTTAAAAGATGAGCAGAAGGGATGGAACTGGAGGTCATTACGTTAAGTGAAATAAGTCAGGCACAGAAAGATAAACTTCGCATGTTCTCACTTATTTGTGAGAGTGAAAAATCAAAAGCAACTGAACTCATGGAGACAGAGACTAGAAGGATGTTTATCAGAGGCTGGAAAGGGTTGGGGACAGTGTGTGGAGAAAGTAGGAATAGTGAATGGGTACAAAAAAAAAAGAAGGGAACAAGATCTAGTATTTGATTGTACAACAAGGTGACCATAGTCAAGGATAATTTAATGTACATTTCAAAACAGTATAATTGGATTGTTCATAATATAAAGGATAAATAGGGGACCTAACCCTGAAGGGTTAGATAGCCTATTTTCTATGATGTGATTATTACAATTTTTTTTTTTTTTTTTTTTTTTTTTTTTTTTTTNGACCAATGGAACAGAATAGAGGCGTCAGAAATAATACCACACATCTACAACCATCTGATCTTTGACAAACCTGACAAAAACAAGAAATAGGGAAAGAATTCCCTATTTAATAAATGATGCTGGGAAAACTGGCTAGCCATATGTAGAAAGCTGAAACTGGATCCCTTCCTTACACCGTAAAAAAAAATTAACTCAAGATGGATTAAAGACTTAAATGTAAGACCTAACATCATAAAAACCCTAGAAGAAAATCTAGGCAATACCATTCAGGACATAGGCATGGGCAAAGACTTCACGACTAAAACACCAAAAGCAATGGCAACAAAAGCCAAAATTGACAAATAGGATCTAATTAAATTAAAGAGCTTCTGCACAGCAAAAGAAACTATCATCAGAGTGAACAGGCAACCTACAGAATGGGAGAAAATCTTTGCAATCTACCCATCTAACAAAGGGCTAATATTCATAACCTACAAAGAACATAAACAAATTTCCAAGAAAAAAACAACCCCATCAAAAAGTGGGTGAAAGATATGAACAGACACTTCTCAAAAGAAGACATTTATGCAGCCAACAGACATCTGAAAAAATGCTCATCATCACTGGTCATTAGAGAAATGCAAATCAAAACCATAATGAGATACCATCTCATACAAGTTAGAATGGCGATCATTAAAAAGTCAGGAAACAACAGTGCTAGAGAGGATGTGGAGAAATAGGAATGCCTTTACACTGTTGGGAGTGTAAATTAGTTCAACCATTGTGGAAGACAATATGGTGATTCCTCAAGGATCTAGAACTAGATATACCATTTGACCCAGCAATCCCATTACTGGTATATACCTGAAGAAACATAAATCATGCTACTACAAAGACACATGCACACATATGTTTATTGTGGCACTATTCACAATAGCAAAGACTTGGAACTAACCCAAACATCCATCAATGATAGACTGGATTAAGAAAATGTGGCACATACACACCATGGAATACCATGAAGTCATTAAAAGGATGAGTTCATGTCCTTTGCAGGAACATGGATGAAGCTGGAAACCATCATTCTCAGCAAACTATCACAAGGACAGAAAACCAAACACCACATGTTCTCACTCATAGGTGAGAGTTGAACAATGAGAACACATGGACACAGGGCGGGGAACATCACACACATGGGCCTGTCAGGGGGGTGTGGGGCTGGGGAGGGATAGCATTAGGAGAAATATCTAATGTAAATTACGAGTTGATGAGTGCAACAAGCCAACATGCACATGTATACCTATGTAACAAACCTGTACATTCTGCACATGTACCCTAGAATGTAAATTAAAATAATAATAATAATAAAAGAAGAGGAAAGCACAAAATATATAAAATACACAGAATTATATAGAGAATTAATGGAAAAAAAAGAAATGGGTGATGGAGGGCAGAAGTCGAGATATGGAAGATACAGGCAAAGGAATTTCACATCCTGCCTTGCTGCAACACACATTCTGTAGCTAAAAGTCCTGAGAGACTTTGAAAAGCTGGTGTTTTAACTTTTGGATAGTTTTGATCCAGCTCAAAGCCATCCGTTTCTGGAAACTGCCTCTTTCTTCCACAGGATAAGAGTGGTGGGTGGGGAGATCTAGAAGCCAGGTTTGCACTTTGGGAGCCTGACCATTGTTCTCAGTTGACTAAAACTGAAGCAGGCTGGGCCAATCAGATACTTGGAATTCAAATTCAAATTCGCAGTAGTTTATCTCTGCATGTAGTTAATACTATAATGTGAAAACAGAGCTGTGGAGTAGCCACATAGTGCTTTATAGATAAAAGAGCAACTTAAAAGATGAGCAGAAGGGATGGAACTGGAGGTCATTACGTTAAGTGAAATAAGTCAGGCACAGAAAGATAAACTTCGCATGTTCTCACTTATTTGTGAGAGTGAAAATCAAAAGCAACTGAACTCATGGAGACAGAGACTAGAAGGATGTTTATCAGAGGCTGGAAAGGGTTGGGGACAGTGTGTGGAGAAAGTAGGAATAGTGAATGGGTACAAAAAAAAAAGAAGGGAACAAGATCTAGTATTTGATTGTACAACAAGGTGACCATAGTCAAGGATAATTTAATGTACATTTCAAAACAGTATAATTGGATTGTTCATAATATAAAGGATAAATAGGGGACCTAACCCTGAAGGGTTAGATAGCCTATTTTCTATGATGTGATTATTACAATTTTTTTTTTTTTTTTTTTTTTTTTTTTTTTTTTTTGAGATGGAGTCTCGCTCTGTCACCCAGACTGGAGTGCAGTGGTGCGATCTCGGCTCACTGCAAGCTCCGCCTCCTGGGTTCACGCCATTCTCTTGCCTCAGCCTCCCGAGTAGCTGGGACTATAGGTGCCCGTCACCACGCCCGGCTAATTTTTTTTTTTTTTTTTGTATTTTTTAGTAGAGATGGGGTTTCGCCATGTTAGCCAGGATGGTCTTGATCTCCTGACCTCGTGATCTGCCCGCCTCGGCCTCCCAAAGTGCTGGGATTACAGGCATGAGCCACCGCGCCAGGCCGATTATTACACATTTTATGCCTGTATCAAAGTATCTCATGTACCCTGTAAATATATACATCTATTATGTACCCAGAACAATTAAAAAGATTTTTTTTAAAATAACGAGGTGGGTGGATCACTAGGTCAGGAGTTCAAGACCAGCCTGGTCAAGATGGTGAAACCCCATCTCTAGTAAAAATACAAAAATTAGCCGGCTGTGGTGGCAGGCGCCTGTAATCTCAGATACTTGGGATGCTGAGGCAGAGAATTGCTTGAACCTGGGAGGCAGAGGTTGCAGTGAGTTGAGATCATACCACTGCACTCCAGCCTGGGTGACAGAGTGAGACTCCATCTCAAAAAATAATAAAAATAAAAAAATAAGGAGGGGGTTACACAGAAAGAGAGAGGAACATGAAGCTGTGGCACCAAAACAAAAAGTGGAAAAGGGAAAGAGAGGGAGAGAGGAAGTCAGCGCTTGCCTATTCCAGGTCCAATCCCTTCCTAGAAACCTAGGACTCTGTGTGAACCCCTCTACCCTTGTCATAAATTCCATTTGGCTTAAGCTATCTGGCAGACTGACCATCTGTTCACTAAGCCATTTCCTTGGGCACACAGCCAAACTACACTCCTAGCCTCTTAATACGATTAGTTGTGGCCGTGTGGCCAGGCCCGGACCCATGAGATGAGAGGAAGGGATATTCTCTACATTCAGTCTTGGCAATAAGAACTCTCCACAGCAATCTTTCCTCCTGTGCCAGTGAGGTGTCAGCACCCAGAGCAATGGCAAAAGTCACACGTTGAAGACATCCGAGCCTCAGGAGTCTAAGTACCTGAAAGAATGCTTGGAGTAGCCATCCCACCCTCACCAAGCAGGTTTTATAAGCTCAAGAAATCCATTTCTCTGTGTTGAGATTTTACAGAGATTTCGAGTTTTATGTGACACAACACCAAGCTTTATCTAAACTGATACAAGGCAGTTTGAGTGGGCTTTTCTTTTGAAACCTGCCATTGAAGAGTCTAAAAACATCACACCTCCAACAGGCATCTTTCCTCATTCAGTTGCTGCCTGTTGAAAAGGTGGAAGACCTTGGGCCAAACACTTCACATGCCCGTGCTCCGGGGCCTGCAGAAAAGGGCAGAAGTAAAGGATTCAATCTCCAGAATGTCAAACAAGGCCACCTCAGGTGACCTTACACACCCAAACACACTGCCTTTGTTATGGGAGATATTCTTTGACTGCTTTACCACGTCTCAGAGTACATCAGCCTCCCTCTCAGAGTTTCCATATGGCTGCGCAAGCTTTAAAAGCAAAACCTTTCATGTGGAAACTTTGTGTTTCTATTGAAGTCAGTACTGAAACGTGTTTCCATTCCAAATGATTCCAGCAGATTTCCAAGATGGCCCAATAACACCCTGCTCAGTTATTAGAGTTCTAGCAAAGAAGGAGCTGACTGAAGACAATGGTCTTACCAAAGAGCTACATTGACAGCTACTGTGCCTGTGAGTATTCTGGAAAACACCAGGCATGAAAAGGATAGTTCTATATGTGTAATATGCAAATTTCGTATTTTCCCCATTTAAGCAGTAACTCCTGCCTAAGACCAAATGGAATGGAGTTGCAAGTTCTGTCAACAGAGAGAACCTATAAAGCAGATCTTGACATTATTTTACAGATCTAATTAGGCCGTCTGGTCAGTAAAATATCTCTAGGAAAGATCTTAAGTGCAATGGCACTCATTAGAAGTCCAAATGCTTGCTTTAATTAGCATGTAGTTTTATAGTATTTAAACTAATGATCTTCGTTGTCTATTGCATGTGTAAGATTGAAGGTGTGACAGTGGTTAAATTCGGGCAAACAACAAAGATATCTCACCTTGAAGCTGTTGTATTAATCTTTCAAGAGGGAAAAGCTTCCAAAATGTGGGGAAATATCGGAACCACTGTTTTGAATGCACTTTTTCAGCAGTTAGGCCAAGGGCTTGAGGGATCCTGAGCACATAAAACCAGCCACCATCCATCCCGACTGCACTCTTTCTCAAACCCTGATTCCTCCCTTTACTGTTTTGCTCTTGCCTCTAACACAAATCTCACACAATTTGGTAAGTGAAGTATGTGAAAGATCACAAAACCAAAATAGAATGTGGCCTTTTGCATTCCTGAGAGACCTCATCCATGTCCTCAGAGACATGTGGTGGTGGGAGGGGTGAAATTTCCTCACCACCTCTTCTCATATTTCAATATTGTGATCCACAAAAGGGCAGTGATAATATGGAAGAATTTTCAGCGGGACCATATTCAGTTTCCTACTTGAATATTGCATACTAACAGACACCAACAATCTTATCTAATTTTTACAAGGAGAGTATGAAATGAAAACTACAATTCCTGGTTCACAGACTTGAAGAGTAGACCAGAAGAAGATATAAAGGAGGTCAACTAGCCAAGAGAGAGAGACTTCTGATTTTAAGAAGAGGGTTCATTTTGTGCTCCACATACTCTTTCTGATGTGAAGACCTATTGATCTAACATCACTTTTCCTTCAGGACTATTAAACTAAGTCTAGGAGAATGTCATTGACACTTCTTATAGCCTTATAGACAAAGGAGAAATATGTGGATAGATACTAAGGGTACACATAGTACAATTTACAGCTGATTCTATAGCCCAATCCAAAGATTACTGATTGAGTAATCAGCTAAGGTTGACCAAAAGAATGACTGCTAGTAACAGTCAGGCTTACTCTCTGACAAAGTCCTGCCTCACACTTATCAATTGCTTGTGATTAACACAAGATATACACTCATCAAATTTGTTGTAAACAAAACAGTGTTGATGGTAAATAGGTTAGGTGACAAAACCAGAGCAAAGACAGCATTCAGACTCCCTGCCCATGTACAATGATCTTATCAACTGAAACGGGCTCTAGGGTTCTCTGTACCTGCTGCTGGTTGGAGCAAGAGGAAAGAATTGATTCAAATTGTGTCAATCAACTTCCCATACTTGGAACTGATAATTGGGTTAGAAACCATAGTTGACTAGCCACGTGCCCTGGTCTGAAAGTAACATAAACCACAGGGACTGCAAGCACAGAGTAGGGGTAACCCTGATTAGGCATGAGAAAGTAAAATGGAAGGTATATTCTGTAAAGAAAGGAAAATGTGAAGCAAACTATCAGAGAAGGGTGGATAAAAGGTCATATGACCCCAGACCATAAGGGAAATGAGAAGGTCATGGTCCCTGAAGATTGACATTTCTCAGGTCCAGTCTCTCACCAGCCTCAGCTGTGATTTCTACCCTTGTATTCTGTAAAACATTCCTCATCCCTGATCATGAATTGCTTTGTTTGTTTGTTTTTTCACCTAAACTGGATGAAGTGTTTCTCTTCCTTATAAACAACCAACCAAAGGATTAACCAAATTCATGAATATATTAAAATCCTGCTTCTCCTGAAGGAATGAACAAGATGGAAGATGCCAGTTACCTACACTCTTCAGAACAGCATCCTAGGGGCAGGATTCTCAATCTCTGCATTCCAGCTGCCTCTCACAGGAATTAGTCTTGACTCTACCTGGAAGAGTAGATGATTCACCTCTGCAGATCTGTAGCCTTTACTCTCTAGTATTCTGTCCCATCACCTCTAGCTGCTTTTATATCCCAAGTCCCGCAGCTCTGCCTCCTATCAAGGCATCCCTAGGCTCCACCTCAATTGCCCTCCCTGTACTGCAACCAGGAAACTCACAAAGAAACAAGCCAGGGCAATCTCAGGACCCACCTCCTTGTTCTTATCTCTTAATGATCTCTACTTTTCTGATTGAGGTCCCATGCCTTGAAAACTATGTTTTGTGTATTATTTTCACTTTTCTATTGTTTTGGATGGAGGGTAAAATTTTTCCCTGTTATTCCATCCTTACGGAAAGCAGATGACTTCAAGTAGTTTTTGACCATCTTCTTTAGTAATACAGGCCAAGTGGATTCTCACCACGTTTTGGAAGGTGAGAAAAGAGCCACCTATTTTCTTGGGTGTTCAACCAAACAAAGACAAATCTCATTTTAAAAGTCATAACATAAAATGGATAGCTCCCCCACAGTGTTTTCTTTGGCTGAATTTCCATAAACAGTTTTATACAGCCACAGCAAGTGATGACAGATAGTGATTATAAATCAGGTATTTATGGTTTATTCTGGCCCATAACTTCCCAAGATGTGTGTTTTACACTGTTACATACACAGCAACTCCAATGGAATAATGATCTTAAAATACCTTCGAAAGAATGCATTTGTAAAATTTGTAATTTCTTCAAACTTAATTATAATGAGTATAATTATATTAGGGTTCTCTAGAGGGACAGAACTAATAGAATATATATATGGAGTTTATTAAGTAGTATTAACTCACACGATCACAAGGTGCCAAAATAGGCTGTCTAGAAGCTGAGGAGCAAGGAAGCCAGTCCGAGCCCCAAAGCTGAAGAACTTGGAGTCCGATGTTCGAGGACAGGAAGCATCCAGCCCATGAGAAAGATTAGGCTGGGAGGCTAAGCCAGTCTAGCCTTTTCACATTTTTTGGCCTGCTTTATATTTGCCGGCAGCTGATTAGATGGTGCCCACCCAGATTAAAGGTGCATCTGCCTTTCCCAGCCCACTGACTCAAATGTTAATCTCTTTTGGCAACACTCTCACAGACAAACCCAGGTCAATACTTTGCATCCTTCTATCCAATCCAGTTGACACTCAGTGTTAACCATCACAAGTCAGCCCCTTGTCAACTGGAACCCATACACATTTCCTGAGATCATACATAATCTTCAAATAAAGACAATAATAAGGTCATAATTACACCTAACATAATACAACTATCCTTTGTACAACCAGAAACACACCAATCCCCAATCCAAATGCTATTACATAAAGGTAACAATACTAAAATCCTGATATGAAGTCAATAAATCTTATGTCACATAAATGGAAAAGAAAATAAAGATATTTTCTTAGTTCAAGTGTATACATGCACAAACATGTTTCTAACAAAAAAAGGAAGAAATATTCATGACAATTACAGTTCTCATTTTTGCAACTGGTCATGTGGTCATAGCTAGTATTGATGACTATCTTCCTCTACTACCCATTTTGTATTCCCTTTGCCTTCAGCAAGCACCTCAGCAGGTCGTGGATTTTTCCCCGATGGAATAACCCAACTCTTCATTCCCGAAGGGTCTGGGTCATTTGTAGTCCTGCCTGGATTGGGCTATTGTAGTTTCCCATTGACCTCAATCACAGGGCATGGTAATACTAAGAAATACCCTAATGGATCTCTTGTATTCCATGCATAGTCTTCCTTACCTCCATTATAAAGGAGTAGACGGCTTCCATCTTGACAGTCCGGGTCAATCACCCCAGCCAACACTGTAACTCCCTTCTTAGCCTATTGACTTAGAAGTAGGAGGAGCCCAAAGTGTGCAGGTGGCAATCTTAACTTTCAGTTTAGTGAAATTGTTGTTGTGTCTCCTTGTGGCAGTGTTCCTCCCTCTGAAACTAAGACCTCTAGGCGAGAAGAACGTACTGTCATGAGAAAAGGAAGCAAAAATGTTGCTAGTGGATCACTAGGGTTGATGGTGAGTGACGCCACTTCCACTTCCATCCCTTGATTCCTGGACCTGTGAATCCTGGCTATGGGAGAAACAGTACCATATATTGGATACTGATGCAGAGCATACACAGCCTTCTGGAGAACTTTGCCCCAGCCCTGCAAAGTACTGTCACCTTGTTGGTGTTGTAATTGTGATTTCAAAAGGCCATTCTACCATTCTGTCGATCCAGCTGCTTCAGGATGATGGGAAACATGGTAAGACCAGTGAATCCCATGAGCGTGAGCCCACTGCCACACTTCTTTAGCTGTAAAGTGAGTGTCTTGGTCAGAGGTAATGCTGTGTGGAATACCATGATGGTGGATAAGGCATTCTGTGAGTCCATGGATGGTAGTCTTGGCAGAAGCACTGTGAGCAGGATAGGCAAACCCATATCCAGGGTAAATGTCTATTCAGTGAGGACAAGCTGCTGCCCTTTCCATGGTGGATGAGGTCAAATGTTATCAACCTGCCACCAGGTAGCTGGCTAATCACCCCAAGGAATGGTGCCATATCGAGGGTCCATGTTGGTTTCTGCTGCTGGCAAATGTGCACTCAGCAGTGGCCATAGCCAGGTCAGCCTTGGTGAGTGGAAGTCCATGTTGCTAAGCCCCTGCATAACCTCCATTCCTGTCACCATTGTCACTTTGTTCATGGGTCGATTGAGTGATAACAGGGATGGCTGGGGAAAGAAGCTGAGTGGTGTCCATAGAACGGGTCATCCTATCCACTTGGTTATTAAAATCCTCCTCTGCGGAGGTCACCCTTTGGTGAGCGCTCACATGGGATACAAATATCTTCACAGTTTTTGACCACTCAGACAGGTTCATCCACATACCTCTTCCTCACATTTCTTTGTCACCAATTTTCCAATCATGCTTCTTCCAAGTCCCTGACCATCCATCCAGCCAATGGTTATTGATGGTTATTGGCTACAGCCCATGAATCAGTATATAATCGCACATCTGGCCATTTCTCTTTCCATGCAAAGTTCACAACCAGGTGCACTTCTTGAAGTTCTGCCCACTGGAAAGATTTCCTTTCACCACTGTCTTTCAGGAATGTCCTAGAAAGGGGCTGTGGTGCTCCAGCTGTCCACTTTCGGGTGGTGTCTGCATATCATGCAGAACCATCTGTGAACCAGACCCTAGCCTTCTCTTCCTCTGTCAACTGATCATAGGGAACTCCCCATAAGGACATCTGTACAGGCTGGGAGAGAGAAGGCAGGGTGGTGAGTAGAGACCATGGGCATTTAAGCCACTTCCTCGTGTAACTTACTTACGCCTTCAGGACCTGCTAGAGCTTGATCACATATATGCCACTTCCATTTGGTGATGAAATGCTGCTGTGCACGACCCACTTTGTGGCTAGATGGGTCAGAAAGCACCCAGTTCACAGTAGGCAGTTCAGGTGGCATGGTGACATGATGACCCTTAGTCAAATATTCAGTTTCTACCAAAGCCCAGTAACAGGCCAAGAGGTATCTCTCAAAAGGAGAATAGTTATCTGCAAAAGATGGCAGGGCCTTGCTCCAAAATCCTAGAGACCTCCACTGTGATTCACCTATGGGGGCCTGCCAAAGGCTTTGAACAGCATCCCTATTTGCCACTGATACCTCAAGCACCATTGAATCTGCTGGGTCATATGGCCCAAGTGGCAGAGCAGCTTGGACAGCAGCCTGGATCTGTTGCAGATCCTTCTCCTGTTCTGGACCCCACTCTTGGTACCAAAATCTATATTAGTCAGGGTTCTCTAGAGGGACAGAACTAATGGGATAGATAGATATTTGGGAGTTTATTAAATAGTATTAACTTAAATGATCACAAGATCCCACAATTGGCCATCTGCAAGCTGAAAAGCAAGGAAGCAAAAAGTCCAAGTCCCAAAGCTGAAAAACTTGAAGTCCGATGTTCGAGGGAAGGAAGCATCCAGCATGAGAGAAACATGTAGGCTGGGAGGCTAGGCCAGTCTAGCTTTTTCACATCTTTCTACCTGTTTTATATTCTGGCCGCACTGGAAGCCAATTAGATGGTGCCCACCCGGATTAAGGGTGGGTCTACCTTTCTCAATCCACTCACTCAAATGTTAACCTCCTTTGACAACACCCTCGCAGACACACCCAGGATCAATACTTTGCATCCTTCGATCCAATCCAGTTGACACTCAGTATTAACCATCACACTGATGAAAGTGAATCATAAATTGGGGTCACAGCAAGGCACAGGAAAGGGCATGCGTTTCAGGTCTGAGTATGAATCCTGGCTTCTTTGTTTATTGGCTGTGTCAACACTGGCAACTTTCTTAGTCTCCCTGAACTGCCAAGAATGCAAGTTGTGTTCAAATAGGAGAAACAGGCTCATGATTAACTAGTAAGGTGTGATAACATAATAGGATGCATTGTTTCCCATATAATAACATGTAATAATATAAGGTAATTGAGACGCAAAATAATTATAATGAATTTTAATATATTATAAGAATTAGCATTACTATACGGGTACAATGGGTTCTCATCACAGAGACTACAGTAGTCTGAAATCTGCATGAATATGGACATTCTAGACCTTCTAGCATAATAAACAAGTTTACGTAAGAAACAATCCCCTATGCATCGCAGTTTGTAGGTTGAAACTTAGAGGTGATCCAAAGGCACTCCATCAATTTCAACGCTTCTCTATTCAATGATGAGCAAATGAAATATTAGTAGATACAATTGTAACAGGAAAGTTACCTATCACTACCACTAAACTCCTTATACTTGAGTAGAGAGTCCTAAAGTCTTTTTCTCTAACTAGATTGTGTTTTCTTTGCTGACTTTGCCATCTGTAGAATGGGGACAACAGAGGGGCAACATGCCACCATTACAAGAATTGAACAAGCACTGAGCACGACACTCTACAAATCCAACTATAGTTAATTTTATACACACAGAGGCATTCATGTGTTTTGTACCACAGCAGGCTTAGAGTTTAAAAGTTCTCTCAGCAGAATTACCAGAATTATGGACCAATTTAATTGCTTTGAATAAAATAAAAACCACAGATTAAATATGGTGCCTTCAAAGGTGGTATACCATCTTGTTAGTCTCTTAATTAAAATTGTAGAGTAATATTTGCCTATTTCTAGTGAGAACATTTTTGGGAGTTCTCACGTAATGTTTGTATTCCTCCAAAATGCGATGTTGAAGGCCTAACCCCAATGTGGCGGTATGTGAAGGTAGGGTCCTTGGGATTGGATGGGTCTTACAAGAAGAGGAAGAGACATCAGAGCTCTCCCACTCTTGCCACTATGTGAGGACCCAGACCAAAGGTGGCCATCTGTAAGCTAGGAAGAAAGCCTTCATCAAGAACCCTGATCTCAAACTTCCAGCCACCAGAACTCTGAGAAAATAAATGTCACTTGTTTAAGCCACCTAGCCTATGGCATTTTGTTATAGCAGCCTGAGCAAACTAGCACAGAAGCCATTGTAAACATATTGTGTTAGTATTGACTATTCTACTCACCAACTCAATTCTGAAAAAGTAAAAAGAAAAAAAAGGGACCAAAAATTATCAAGAATTCTGAAATTGTGAATTCTTCAGGTACAATTACAGGTGAAGTTACAATTCCCCAATAGGAGTCTACGTTTCTTGAGAGTAAGGACTATTTATTGTTTATTGTTGTCTATACTTACCATTTCTAACATAAGTAAATGTATGGTAAAGTAACCAGATCCCAGATACCTTCTTCTTTTCTCCATCTTTGTTTTTTTTTTTAAGATGAGATCTCACTATGTTGCCCAGGCTGGTCTCAAACTCCTGAGCTCAAGCTATCCTCCTTCCTTGGCTTCCCGAAGTGTGTTCTCCATCTTAAAATATCATATGTAAGTAGAAAGAGAAACACATTAATTACCTAAATAGACACATCTATATTTAAAACTGGATTTGTGGTAATCGAAGTTACTCTTCCAGAAATTTGCTCTTTGGTACATCAAAATATTTTCCATTCTTCTTGATGCATCGATCACTTTCTTTTTCTTTTCTTTTTTTGGGGGGGAGGGGGCTGGGGATGGATTCTCCCTCTGTCTCCCAGGCTGGAGTGCAGTGGTGAGATCTCGGCTCATTGCAACCTTCACCTCCTGGGTTCAAGCAATTCTCCTGTCTCAGCTTCCTGAGTAGCTAGGACTACAGGCGTGTGCCACTACACCTAGCTAATTTTTTGTATGTTTAGTAGAGAAGGGGTTTCATCATGTTGTACAGGCTGGCCTCAAACTCCTGACCTCAAGCAATCCGCCCACCTCTGCCTCCCAAAGTGCTAGGATTACAGGCATGAGCCACCATGCCTGGCCTGATCATTTTGATTCTACTTCACCTACCCATACCTTCCCATCCTTAGGTTCATTGTTCATTCAGGAAGTTTTTCATATGTTCTCCAGCCATTACTGATCTGCCTCACATGCAGATTTAGAAAACACCTGTGTTCTGCTATACAGTTAAGAAGTTTTTCCATTCATCTATTGATGCACACTTAGGTTGATGCCATATCTTGGCTATTGTGCATACAACAATCATAGGGGTGCAGATATCTCTTCAACATACTGATTTCCTTTTCTTTAAATATACACCCAGTAGTGGGATTGCTGCATCATTTTGTAATTATATTTTCAGTGTTTTGAGGAACCTCTGCACCATTCTCCACAGTACCTGTACTAATTTCCATTCCCACCAATAGCATATAAGAGTTCCCCTTTCCTGCATCCTCACCAGTATTTATTTTTTACCCTTTTGACAATAGCTCTTCTGAGGTAAATTGATAAAGAAAATGTGATACATGCACACAATGGAATACTGTTCAGCTTAAAAAAAAAAAAAGTGAAATTTTGTTATTTGTAGCAACATAGATGAACCTGGAGAACATCATGTTAAGTGAAATAAGCCAGGCACAAAAAGATAAATACCACATGCTCTCATTTATATATGGAAGCTAAAAAAGTTGATCTCATGGAAGTAGAGAGTACAATAGTGGTTACCAGTGGCTGGAGAGGGTAGTGGAGAGGAGGAACAGGGACAGGTAAATTAAGGGATACAAAATCATTGCTAGATAGGAGAAATAAACTCTAGCATTCTATAGCGCTGTGGGGTGACTATGGCTAACAGCAACACATTGTATATTTTCAATTAGTCAGAAGAGGATTTTGAATATTCCCAACACAAAAAAGTAATAAATGTTTGAAGTGATGGATATGTTTATTACCCTGATTTGATCCTTACACATTGTATAAATGTTTCAAAACATCACTCTGCAACCCATCAATATGTGCAATTATATGTGCAATAGTCCGGTCTCACATTGCTATAACCACCTGAGAGTGGATAATTTATAAAGAAAAGAGGTTTAATTTACTCACAGGTCTTAGGGCTGGACAGGAAGCATGACTAGGGAGGCCTCAGGAAACGTACAATCATGGCAGAAGGCAAAGAGGAAGCAGGCACACCTTACACCTTATGTGGACAGAGTAGAAGGAAGAGAGCACAAGGGGAGGTGTTACACACTTTTAAATAACCAGATCTCGTAACAACTCACTCACTATCATGAGAACAGCAAGGGGTAAATGTGCCCCCATTATCCAATCACCTCTCACCAGGCTCCCCTCCAACATTGGGGATTACAATGAACAGATTTGGGTAGGGATATAAATCCAAACTGTAACAATGTATCAATTAAAAATAATTTTTTAAAAAGCTTTTTTACACTATAGTTATTTCTGACATCTCAAAGTAGCTCCCCTGCAGAGGAAAAAACACTAGAATTCAAATGTTAAACCCTGGGTTCAAACTCTGGTCTCATTACTTACACAGGCTACGGGCATTTGTTACTTAACATTTCTGTAACTCAATTTCCTCATAAGTAAAACAAGAATCATGTCTTAAAATTCCATGTTTTCTCACAGAGCCTGGAAAATGTTTTGTCAATTTTTCTTTGGCTTGATTGATTCATTGAGTGATTGATGAAATTCTTACTGATAGTAAAAATTTTGCAGACCTCACAAAATTCTTCAGATATAAAGCTGATAGCCTGTAGTATTTTCTCTTTTTTTCGTTTCTTTTTTTGAGATGGAGTCTCACTCTGTTGTCCAGGCTGAGGGACAGTGACATGATCTCGGCTCACTGCAACCTCTGCCTCCCAAGCTCAGGTGATTCTCCTGCCTCAGCCTCCCAGGTAGCTGGGATTACAGATGCACATCACCATGCCTGGCTAATTTTTGATTTTCAGTAGAGATGAGGTTTCACCTGTTGGCCAGGACGGTCTCAAACTCCTCACCTCAAAGGATCTACCCATCTCAGCCTTCCAAAGTGTTAGGATTACAGGTGTGAGCCACCATACCCGGTCTCATCATATTTTCTTTATGTGGTTGGTATTCTTGTATTATCACCCAGATACGGAATTGCTTGCCCAGATGCTTGTGGACATCAGGAGTGCTACACATGCCCTGAGATGGTACACAAAGATTATTTGTGTAAATCCCCTTTGTCTTTAAAGGGAAGAAGAGACGGCCAAAATTTTTGAGAACCACCATTCTTCTGGCATCATGACAGTAGAAGTGAGCTTGTAGAAGAGCAGGAAAATAAGCAATTCAAGGTGCTGAGAGGTAAGCAGTGGAGGCAAGACTGATGGTCAAAGCAACAGTGGGTTGGGTGCTAGTCTAGCTGTGGTCTGCCCTAAGTGGTTCTAGAACTCTAATTGATCTAAGTAGTCAACAATACCTTATTGTCTACAATATCCCCAGTTCCTACAATAGTGCCTAGAATATAATCGTTATGCAATAATTATCTGTTAAAAATTTCTTTTGGTTTTCTTACCTATAAAATGAAGGGAATGGAACAAAATTATCCTATAGCTTCTGTCAATTGTAAACATCTATTACATTGGAAACTCATTCTTTTATGAAAGAAAACCATGGGAACTACCTTCCCCAACAAGGGTGGGTCAAAATTCAGCATCCCATTCCAGCCTGACATTTAACAAATTTGCTTCTCACTGACCTCCCTTCCAATAAGTCATTCCTCAGAAGATGACTTTAGTTATTTTGGTTATTATTCTCTTATGTAAGCTACCAACAATTTTTTAAGATTTTTGCTTTCTCTGGGGTTTCTGACAAGGGACAGGTAACAGATACACAGCATTAATAAATCAGTATTATCTGAAGAGTTACTCCTATCATGGCCAGGATTTGAACAGGCCTGAATTCAAATAGTGTTTCATCCAGGCGCATTGTTTCCTCAGTATTTGAAGTTTCAAAGAGCAATCAGTGTCAAAGATCTAAATGTTAAAATGAAGGAGCACTTCGGAAATGCAATTATGGTTTTTGCCTACAGATAATTAACAACTGAAAAAGTTACCTCTACTGAGATTTTCTGGGTAGGCATCACATAAGCCTTAACAAGCACATAAGAACACATAAGCTTTATGTGCTCTGAAAGACCTAGGAGTTCAAGCTACCAACAGGGAAGCCTGGGGATTTGTGTTGCTGTTCCTGTAGTGGTAGGGTCTTGTACTGAGTGGGGTTTCTACGCTACTTCTTCATCCCCCAAACCCATCCTTGTACCTCCATCAACTACAGAACACTTCTGCACAACATGGTAACTCAGAGCAGCAGACTAAGGTCATGAAATGGATATTTCTGGTGCATGCAAAGGGGCATCATAAGAATCAAACCTACAGATTTTCATGTGGCATTCCTTTAAAGAAATACAAGACAGCTGAGACTGACTTAAACGAAATGATAAACATTACAACACAAAAGTGTTGAGTTTGACTAAATATAGAGACATTTCTAACAGTTACAACTGTTCATCCTAATGAAATAGGATGCCTTATAGTGTGGTCTATGCCTTGGAACTGAATTTGTGTAAGCAGAGCCATTGGGCCTGTTATCAATAGGATTCCCATATAAAGCGGAGGACTCAGTTTTTTGGTCTTCCAAATATTTGGGTTTCTTTATCTGTGTTTGACTGCAATGACAAAGCAATTTTTAGACACAAGGGGACAGAAACTGCTCAAAGAATTTTGCAGAGTATTTTTCCTCTTAAATCCAATGCCAAATATATCTACATTTAGCCTGTTATACTTTAGTGCTCTGTGGAACTTTTCTGTGGTCTGAGCACCCCTGAGTCCCATAGCATGCACTATTTTCTCCATGATTGGGCAAATGACAGAGGCCTCATAACTTATTAGTTCTATCAGTTCCCCCCAAAACACACAACACAATTATTACATAGGTCTACTAGGGCATTACAAGCCCCATTTGGAAATTTTCTCAAATGTTCCCCTTAACAGTTCTGTCTCCCTCTTAAGTAAAGACAATGAGTAATACATGTTGAATACCAAGCAATATGCCAAGAGATTCAGGCACCTTAGTTTCATTCATAGCAACACTTTGAAGTCATATCAACATGTCCATTTAATAAATAAAAAACCTGAGACCCAGAGAGGTTACGTCAAATTCACAAAGTCACGCCACAAATAACTACTAAAGCTAGATTTCAGACCTAGATTTAGAAGTCCTGAAAAATTTGGCCCATTTCCCTATTCCACAATTTCTCTCTTCTGGAGAGCTTTGCTCAACTTTAGACCAAATGCTTTTAAAAACTTCACACAGCTTCACACAAACTGCTATCCTGTTATTAAATGACTCTACGCAATGGTGTTTTGACCCTTCCTGGAAAAACCTCTTAAAATTCTTAGTGCCAGGCTTTCATGTTTCCACTGCACTTGCATAACAAATGCAGTACACGGCTTGAACATACATAAAATGAATGCTAAATCTTCTCAAAAACTTTACTCTTATTTTACCCTATGAGGTGCCAAATGGCCATGACTTCGGAATCTCTTGTGTTCTAAATGTCCCACCAGACCTATTGAGGACTCTAGCATATAAAAGTGTGATCACATACCAGGAAATGAAGACTTGCCTCTTAAAATATTGTGCATCTCAAGAACAGAAAACCAAAATAAAATTATTTCTTCAATAATTTTTTACAAGAAAAAAAATCATTAGAATGTATATGACCTAAAGGAAAAAATCTTGTTCCCTGAAAACTAAGGTAAAAAAGAATGTGGAAGTGCAGGCAGAGAATTGGTAGTGAACACCTCGACTGCAGAAAACTCATCCACATCTATCAGCTCTTGGAGCCAGTGCCTGAAGAGAGAACTGACACAAAATTACACAAGAATTTATGAGACTCAAGATACTGAAGCTCTTCTTGGGAAGAAAATCATCTTTCATTTTCAGCTGACCCCAAGACGAGAAGGGGTGGAGTAAAACCCAGGAGATGACAGTCTGAGCAACTGAGGCAGGGTTTCAGTGTAGTGGGAGTGAGAACAAGGTGTATTTTTTGAAAATGGAACATCTGTATAGATTCCGCTGAAATTAAAATGAGTAGCTCTTGTTCAGCTGGTATTTCAGGAGCTCCGACATGCTCCTCATGGGGAAAAGGTGCCCAGATCATTGATCTAGCATCAGAGCCGCTAGTGGTAGATCAGACTACAGAGCAAGACTCACTGTCAGGCCAGACTCACAGGTGGTTTTGAACGTAAGACCTCTGTTCGTATGCTGTCTGAAGACTCATGAATTTAACAGAACTAGTGCCGGAAATTGAGACCAAGAGAAAAAAGAAATGGGGAATCAGCAGCATTCAGTGATAATATCTTAGCGTTCAGAGGAGAGTATTTTATATTCTCAACTAGGGCACTGGAAAAAGAAATGAACCTTGGCTTCTATCTTATGCCATATATAAAAGTTAATATGAGAAATTATGATGCCTTTAGAAGAAAACATAGGAAACATTTTTTGCAAAATGAAAAACTTTCTTGGTTAAGACAAAAATACAAATTATAGAAATCACAATCCACAGGCAAAAAATGATGTGTGTTATCTCCAAGTCAATGTCCAATACAAGCTGTCTTCTCCTCTGTGAAGTCTTCTTTGTGTTTTCATTTGGACAAACACCACAGACAAACACACACAAATACATGCACAGTGATATTTTCTTCCTCTTGATTCCTGTTGCAATTATTGTGTGAGTTAATTTAAAATTAGCACATATTTATAATAGCACACAGTGCTATCATATTTATTATGTAGACTTCTTTATTGTCTGCCAGCAGTATTGTATGAGTAAATGTTTACCAACCAGCTCTCTAGGGGAAAAAGACCTGATATGTAACATTTTCCAATTTATTTGCTGTAAATGCTCCACTACAGCCTATTTCAAGCTATCACCATGAAGTCATTGAATTCAGAGTTAGAAAGAGATCCCATGACTGGCATGTGTGTGAGCCAGCACAAGCTGCTTTCAGCATATCCCTGTTTGCCTGTCTCCTCTCTAAGTCTGTAAGAAATCCTCGGTAGTATAATTGAATATAACATGGTGTCTCAGTTTCCCCATTTTGTACAAGTAGGTAAACATACTCAAAAGTGTAACTTTCATCGAGGAGAATTGATTGTAAAGCTCTATTTAATGTTTAGGAAACTAGAGTGGATGTTTGCAGAATGTATCTCCAACATCCATATCCTCTTCTAGAAATACCCTCTGTTTTCTGTTTGGGACTCATTCCTACCTCATTTTCCACACACAGTTCTAAGATTAAGCTTCTCACCCATCTCAGGACCAGATCATGGGACCAAGACCAATCTTCACATCATATTGTCTATCCACAGTGATTGGTTCAGGGATGGCATGTGGTTCAACAATAAGATGCAGTGAGAACTCGGATGAAAATACTGAGAAATAATGGAGAATTTGCTCTCAGGCACTTGAATTTGTGAGAATATAAGATCTGGAGCTGCCAGCATCTTCCATCTTGCCATGACACGAAGCCTGTAAATGATGCAAATCTGATAGAGAAAGAGAAAAATTAAATTATGATGGCCATGTTTGAGTTCTGAATTTGAAAGTGTCAAAAGCAAAAGCAGCCTCAGACCTTACATTTACATAAGCCAATAATTTCCCTTTTCCTAAGCCAATTTGTGGTTAATTTTTCTCTGATGTATAGCAAAAAAAAAAAAAAAAAAAAAAAATCCAAATTTAAATGCAAGAAACATTGGGACGTGGAATTAAATTGGTCTGAATTATAGACCATGTGTGATCAGCTTCACAATTCTGTGCATTGGTGAAAATTTATTAAACCATACACCAAAAAAGGAGTTGAATTTTATTGCATGTGAGTTAAAAATAAATAAATTGGGCTGGAAAGTTAAAAAAAATAAATAAATCTCTGTATCAAGTTTGAGGTGCTGTCATGAAAACATTTTTCTATAGGAGTTGTTTTTTCCTATTTTAGTCTCAATCACATGTAGTCAAGCTTTTGCATCCCACTTCCTCTTTTCCCTTGAACTACCATTTCTGAAATAATTCAACAATGATTCAAAAAATGTACTAACCTAAAAAATCCACAAGATCAAGGGGTGAGTCCCAGAAGAACCTGTCTCTAGAAGCTCAGCCAACAACACTGCACTATTCCTATAAAAGCACAATGTTTAACCAAACTTTGACCTTAAGTTGTTGCCTGGGTTTTTGTCCTTATTATTCCATAATTAATTTTTTAAAAGGCAGGCGTTTCCACGGTTATATTAAACTTAAAGCCACAAAATAAAATCTTTTTTCGTTTTAAGATTTTGCAACTTTGACCCTACATGCATCACCAGAGAAAACACTGGCTCTGTCTTTAAAAGAGAAAGAGAAAGAAAAGAAGAGAAGGCTAACAAAAATGGATATAGTAAGGTATAGGGGCAGGGAGTGGTATATTTCTAGGAAAATAGATGGACGCATGGAAAATATATTTCCTAGAAATATATTTCTAGGAAACTAGTGGATGACCTCAGCATGGAGAGGGCAGACCCTTCCTTCTTCATGATGCATCTTCATCTCATATTATTCTCTGAGAGTACAAGGCCTCATTTCCTTCACAGAGCAGAGACACAACTTGACAAAAACAGAGGAAGAGAAGAAAAACAAGCGAATAAAGAGCCATTTTTTTTCAGGATCTCAGAAATGGAGCTGAGCATTTCTATAACACTTTAGTAGAAATAGAAGGGAGCCTAATGTTTTTTCGTAAGTCCTCAGTTTCTATTTCCCAGAAATATTTCCATATTACTCATGCCCCAAGCCAAAGAAACAAAGGCACTGTCTGTCTTTTTTCCAATCCCACATGATAAAGAATCTAAAGTTTATCAGATCTTTAGAGAATTCCAAGGTGTTATAAAGGTGATCCAAATTGGAGCCTTTGGACCCTTAAGGAAAAAAGGGATAAAGATTATACTCTACCACTTCACTAATTCTTGGCTCAAAAATCCAAAGAGGGCTCCCTGTTCTAAATGGTGATCTTGAAATCTCCAAACAGAGCTCACTGCCACTATTTCTATAAATAAGATGTTATTCTTCTTCTTCCCTAACCTATAAGTCCCTGTTCTTTCCCTTTCAGAAGAAAACTAAGTAATGAAATACTCATTTCCTCCTCCCAAGGACTGTGCTAGTTATTACCTACCAGAAGTACTTTATTCAACACCTACTCAATTTTATAAACAATGTCAATTCGTTTTTATGGTTACTTGAGAGACTATAGGTCATATAATTGAAAATTATAAATTAATTCTTTCTTTTAACAATTAGGAAAATCTCTTCTGTGCTGTACCATGAGAATAAAGAAACCCAAAACAATACACAAACTATAGCAAATGTTATTCTTCTAAGCAGAAATAAATTGAGTATTATTTTACTTTTTTCATTGTATATTGACGAATTATAGTTGTATATATTTATGAGGTACAAAGTAGTAGTATGATTTTTGAATACAATAACCATTAAATTAAGCTAATAAACATATCTATCACCTCAAATATTTAACATTTTTGTGATGTAAATATACAATACTCAGTGATTAGCTATATTCAACATGCTGTGCTATATTTTAACTTTCTCATAAGAAAATGACAGGGACAAAAAAATTTTCCTCTACCCTCTTAGGTTTGGCACCTGGGGACCGGCAAATTAGACTAACGTAAGAAATGTTTACAGAAAAAAGTCACACAATTTTTATCGATATCTTATGTGCACACAAAGTCAGAGAAAATAAGTGAAACCCAAATAAGTAGCTAGTCTCAGGGATTATATGCCATTTCAACAAAGGGGATTTGGGCTTCAACAGCTGATAAATTGTGGGGAAGTGACTAGGGGGAAAGTAAAATGGAGGGAAACTAATATAAGGATTATTTTAGTAAGGTTTGTTTATGCAGACTCATCTCATTGCCAACTCTTCATCTCTGATGATAAGAGTTACTCTCTTTCTGGTACAGGAAAAGAAGAAACACCTTCACAAAGAGAAATTTATGTCTTGCTTTTAGGCAGAAAGGGGGAGAGCAGAGAACGCTTCCTTCATGTGTTGATTTTCAGTTTCCTTTAGCTCAACATAATCCTTATGCCAAAGTGGCATATCTTGGGGTGACATCCTGATGCCCTCAAAAATTTTTCTAAAAAATATTTATACCCATGTGAAACAAAATTTAATTTTTTCCTAAAACAAATACAACCCTAAGAATGCTAATTAATACATTATACAATAATATAGATAAACTCTGATTGCTCACTTCTTTATTATTCCTAGAAACCATGTTGGAAAATAGAAAGAATATAGGCTTTGGAGTCTTACAAACTTGAGTAGAATTTTGGAATTGCAAATAGTTATGTGACCTTGACCATTTTCCTAACTCCTCTGAAGTTAGTGCCTTAATCTGAGAATTAGAGCAATACCTTTTCCTTTCAGGAAATGCTAAGGAAGACTACATAGGTAATGTGGATGTCATAAAAAATGACAGGAGAATATAATACATTGATTGATTAAGTTGGTCACATGTTCCATTCTTGTTCCATTCTTGTTAAGAAAAAAATAAATAGGGTATCAATAAGAACAGAATGTATTATTTAAGGTTGCAGATGTCTCAGAGGTGGTCAGAGGTGTTTATACTAAATGGCCTCAGATTTTCTTCTCAGTGAACTTTGGTGATTTTTTTAACCATTTTCTATTTCTGCTTTATAAGCTGTTTTTTGTTGGTTGTATTTTGCATATTGCTTTGCAGGTACTTGTGCTACATTATATTAATCTCAGATCTTCACTGGAGGCCTCATGGTAGAGAAAGTATTTTCCCACCTGTGACCACATGCTTTGCTTTGGACAAAGGATATTAGCAGATGTTTTATAAGTAGAGGTTTGAAATTTACTTGTATGATTCAACTTGCTCACTTGCACACCAGCCTTTTCCATCAAAAGGAAAAAACTCAGACAACAACCAGTTCAAAGGAAATAACACAAGGAGCAAATCTTAACCCAACCTGCAGCTTGGAGACAAACCCAGCTTAGATCAGCTAAACTCCAACCAACACGCAGATACATTAGCGAGAAATAAATGCTTATATTGAGAAGCCATTGGATTTGGAGTTTCCACACAATTTTGTTGTGGCAGTAGCTAACAAATTCAGTGCCATCAAATCTTTAGGTTTTATCTCATTATATGAATATATACTTTCCTAGGACAATACATTTCATTACCAACAATACGGCAGCCTCTACCAGGCTTCCCACAATATGCTTATCCCAAACCACCTTCTCTTTTCCCTTTGGCTTTTGTTTTATTTTATTTTATTTTTTATTTCTCCTTAAGTTATTGGGGTACAGGTGGTATTTTGTTACATGAGTAGTGATTTGGGAGATTTTGGTGCACCTATCACCTGAGCAGTATACACTGTACCATATTTGTAGTTTTTTAATCCCTCACCCCCCCGTCTTCCCCCAAAGTACCCAAAGTCCATTGTATCACTCTTATGACTTTGTGTCCTTACAGCTTAGCTCCCACATATCAGTGAGAAAATGTAATGTTTGGTTTTCTGTTCCTGAGTTACATCACTTAGAGTAATAGTCTCCACTCTCATCCCAGTCACTGCAAATGCTGTTAATTCATTCATTTTTATGGCTGTGTAGTATTCCTTTATATATCTATATCTATATATCACAGTTTCTTTATCCACTCATTGATTAGTGGGCATTTGGGTTGGTTCCAGGATTTGGCAATTGTGAACGGTGCTGCTATAAACATGCATGTGCAATTATCTTTTTCGAATAATGACTTCTTTCCCTTTTTTTTTTTTTTCTTGAGATGGATCTTGCACTGTCACCCAGGCTTGAATGCAGTGGTGTGATCTAGGCTCACTGCAACCCCCTCATCCTGGGTTCTAGCGATTCTCCTGCCTCAGCCTCCTGAGTAGCTGGGATTATAGGCATGCACTCTGAAGTCTGGCTAATTTTTGTATTTTTAGTAGATATGGGGTTTCACCATGTTGGCCAGGATGGTCTCAAACTCCTGACCTCAGGTGGTCTGCCCACTCCCAAAGTGTTGGAATAGCCCCCTTTTTCCACATAGACATTTTAGCATCTAACTTAGGGGAAGCTATGTCAGAATCTGCTAGGTAGGTGTCATTTTTAAACAAAAGTGCAGCCAGAATTTTTTTGATTGTCTGATAGGAACATTTTTTCCTTTCCATATAGATATAATGAGAAAAATATTGAGAGTTACCACTATGTGAACAAATAATCTATTAGGTAGAAGAGCTTGGTTCTTTGTTCTAAATAGCACTTCTGAACATCCAATACCTGAGTTTCAAATTTGGTAGTTCACTATCTTACTTAATATTAAAATTTCACTTGTTAATATTAAAATTTTGTTATTGCCTGACTTTTGGATACAAGCCACTTTAATTGGGGTGAGAGGATATCTCATTGATTTGCATATGTTGAACCATTCCTGCATCCCTGGCATAAATCCCACTTCATCATGATGAATAGTCTTTTTAATGTATTGTTGAATTCGGTTTACTCGTATTTTGTTGAGGATTTCTGCATCAATATTCATCAGAGATATTGGACTGCAGTTTTCTTTCTTCTTCTTTTTTTTTTTTTAAGTATCTTTGTCTGGTTTTCATATCAGGTCTCATGGAATGAGCTTGGAAGTATTCCCTCCTCCTCTATGTTTTGGAACAGTTTGGGTAGGATTGGTATTACTTCTTATTTAAATGCTTGGTAGAATTCGCAGTGAAGACATTGGGTCACAGGCTTTTCTTTACTGGGAGACTTTTTATTATAACTTTGATCTCATTACATGTTATTGGTCTGTTCAGGCTTTGGATATCTTCATGGTTCAATCTTGGTCGGTTGTGTGTATCTAGGAATTTATCCATGTCTTCTAGATTTTCCAATTTACTGGTATGTAGTTGTTCATTGTAGCCACTAATGATCCTTTGAATTTCTGTAGTATCAGTTGTAATGTTTCCTTTTTCATCTCTGATTTTATTTATTTGGGTTTTCTCTCTTTTTTCTTAGTCTGGCTAAATGTTTGTCAAGTTGGTTTATCTCTTCAAAAAATCAACTTTTCATTTTGTAGATCTTTTGTATTGTTTTCCTCATTTCAAATTCATTTTCTGCTCTGATCCTTATTATTTCTTTCCTTCTCCTAATTTTGGGTTTGGTTTGCTATTGCTTTTCTAGTTCTTAAAAATCCATCCTTAGGTTTTTTATTTTTTTCTTTTATTTATTTATTTATTTTTCCATAAGTTATTGGGGTACAGGTGGTATTTGGTTACATGAGAAGTTCTTTAGTGGTGATTTGTGGGATTTTAGTGCACCCATAACCTGAGCAGTATACACTGCATCATATATGTAGACCTTTATCCCTCCTACTCTTGGTTATCCTTTGCCCTCCTCCCACTCCCACTTTGGTTATGTCCTTTTCTGGTGATGCTGGCTTTATAGAATGAATTAGGAGGGTTCCTTCTTTCTCTGTCTTGTGAAATACTGTCAAAAAGATTGTTACTATTCTTCCTTGAATGTCTGGTAGAATTCTGCTGTGAATCTGTCTGCTCCTGGACGTTTTTTGTTGGTAATTTTTTAATTACCATTTCAACCTCGCTGCTTGATATTGGTCTGTTCAGGGTATCTAATGCTTCCTAATTTAAGCTAGGAGGCTTTATCTTTCCAGGAATTTATCCACCTCTTCCAGGTTTTCTAGTTTATGTGTGTAATGATGTTCATATTAGCCTTGAATGATCGTTCCTATTTCAGTGGTGTCAGTTGTATTATCTCCTGTTTCATTTCTTAGTGAGGTTATTTGGAATTTCTCTCTACTTTTCTTGGTTAATCTTGCTAACGGCCAATCAATTGTATTTATCTTTTCAAAGAACCAGCTTTTTGTTTTGTTTATCTTTTGTGTTGTTTGTTGTTGTTGTTGTTTCATTTTCAGTTAGTTCTACTCTGATCTTGGTCACTTGCTTTCTTCTGCTGGGTTTGAATTTGGTTTGTTCTTGTTTCTTTAGTTTCTTGAGGTGTGTGTGATCTTAGATTGTCTGTCTGTACTCTTTCAGACTTTTTGATCTAGACATTTAGGGCTATGAACTTTCCTGTTAGCACTGCCTTTGCTGTATCCTAGAAGTTTTGATAGGCTGTGTCATTATTGCCATTCCATTCAAAAAATGTTTTAATTTCCATCTTGATTTTGTTTTTTACCCAGTGCTCATTCAGGAGGTTATTTAATTTCCATGTATTTGCATGGTTTTGAAGGCTCCTTTTGATCACCAGTTTTATCCACTGTAGTCTGAGAGAGTGCTTGATATAATTCCATTTTACTTAAATTTATAGAGGCTTGTTTTATGGCCTATCATATGATCTATCTTGGTGAAAGTGCCATGCACTGTTGAATAGAATGTGCATTCTGCAATTGTTCAATGAAATGTTTTATATATATCTGTTAAATCCATTTGTTCCAAAGTATAGTTTAAATCCATTGTTTCTTTTTTGACTTTCTGTCTTATCAAGACCTGTCTAGTGCTGTCAGTGGAGTATAGAAGTCCCCACTATTATTGTGTTGCTGTCTATCTCATTTCTTAGGTCTATTAGTAGTTGTTTAATAAATTGAGAGCTCTAGTGTTAGGTGCATATATGTTTAGGATTGTGGTATTTTCCTGTTGAACAAGGCCTTTTACCATTATATACTGTCCCTCTTTGTCTCTTTTAACCACTGTGGCTTTAATGTTTGTTTTGTCTGCTATAATAATAGCTACCCCTGCTAGCTTTAGGTGTCTATTTGCATGAAATGCCTTTTTCCACCCCTTTTCTTTAAGTTTATGTGAGTCCTTATGTGTTAGGTGAGTCTCCTGAAGGCAGGAAATGGATGGTGAGTTCTTATCATTCTACGATTCTGTATCTTTTAAGTGGGGCATTTAAGCCATTTACATTCAATGTTACTATTGAAATAGGTACTGTTGCTTTCATCAGGCTCTTTGTTGCCTGTGTACTTTGTTTTTTATTTTTTGTTTTGCTTTTAACTTGCATTTTGTTTTATAGGTCCTGTGTGATTTATGCTTTAAAGAGTTCTGTTTTGTTGTGTTTCCAGGATTTGTTTCCAGATTTAGAGTTCCTTTTAGCAATTCTGTTAGTGGTGGTTTACTAATGGCAAATTCTCTCAGTATTTGTTTGTCTGAAAATGACTGTATCTTTCCTTCATATATGATGCTTAATTTCACTGGATACAAAATTCTTGGCTGATAATTGCTTTGTTTGAGGAGGCTGAAGATAGGTCCCCAGTCCCTTCTAGCTTGTAGGGTTTCTGCTGAGAAATCTGCTGTTAATCTGATAGGTTTTCCTTTATAAGTTACCTGGTGATTCTGTCTCACAGCTCTTAGGATTCTTTCCTTCATCTTGACTTTGGATAACCTGATGACAAAGTGCCTAAGTGAAGATCTTTTTTGCAATGAATTTCCCAGGTGTTCTTTGTGCTTCTTGTATTTGGATATCTATGTCTCTCACAAGGCCAAGAAAGTTTTCCTTAGTTATTCCCCCAAATATGTTTTCCAGGCTTTTAGAATTCTCTTCTTCCTCAGGTACACCAATTATTTTTAGGTTTGGTCATTTAACATAATCCCAGACTTCTTGGAGGCTTTGTTCATATTTTCTTATTCTGTTTTCTTTGCCTTTGTTGGATTGAGTTAATTTGAAGACCTTGTCTTCAAGTTCTGAATTTCCTTCTTCTACTTATTCATTTCTATTGCTGAGATTTTCTAGAGCATTTTCCATTTCTAAAAGTGTGTCCAAAGTTTCCTGAGTTTTTGGCTGTTTTCCCTTTAAGCTATCTATTTCCATGAATATTTCTCCCTTCACCTCTTGTATCATTTTTTGGATTTTCTTGCATTGCGCTTCACATTTCTCTAGTCCTTCCCTGATCAGCTTAATAACTAACCTCCTAAATTCTTTTTCAGGCAAATCAGGGATTTCTTCTTGGTGTGGATCCATTGCTGGTGAACTAGTGTGATTTTAGGGGTGTTGAAGAGCCTTGTTTTGTCATATTACCAGCATTCATTTTCTGGTTCCTTCTCATTTAGGTAGGCTCTGTCAGAGGGACTGTCCAGGGCTGAAGGCTGTTGTTCAGATTCTTTTGTCCCACAGGGTGTTCCCTTGATGTAGTACTCTCCCCCTTTTCCTATGGATGTGGCTTCCTACAAGCCAAACTGCAGTGATTGTTGTCGCTCTTCTGGGTCTAGCTACCCAGCGAGTCTACCTAGCTCTGGGCTGGTACTGGAGGTTGCCTGCACAGAGACCTGTGATGTGAACCCTCTATGGGTCTCTCCACTGTGGATACCAGCGCCTATTCTGGTGGAGGCAGTGGAGGATGCAATGGACTCCATGGGGGTCCTTAGCTTTGGTGGTTTAATGCTATATTTTTGTGCTGGTTGGCCTCCTGCCAGGAGGTGGCAGTTTTCAGAAAGCATCAGCTACAGTAGTGTGGAGAGGGACCAGCGGTGGGCAGGGCACTAGAACTCCCAAGATTATATGCCCTTTGTCTTCTACTACCAAGGTGGATAAGGAAGGACCACCAGGTGGGGGTGGGGCTACGGTTAGGCAAGTCTGAATTCACACTTTGGGCAGGTCTTGCTGAGGCTGCTGTGGGGAATGGGGGTGAGATGCTCAGGTCACTGGAGTTGTGTACCTAGAAGGATTATGGCTGCCTCTGCTGAGTCATGCAGGTTGTCAGGGAAGTGAGAGAAAGCTGGCAGTCACAGGCCTCGCCCAGCTCCTACACAATTTGAAGGGCCGGTCTCACTCCCACCGTGCCCACCCACGACAGCCCCAAGTCTGTTTCCAGGCAGAGGGCAATGGGCTTGAAAACTTGCCTGAGGCTATCTGCTTCCCAGCTGCCAGAGAAAAGGGCTTTAGTTCTTCCCCCACCTGTTAAGTCCTCATGCCCAATTCGCACCCACCCCTGAGTTCTGGCCAGGAGGCTTCTCACCCCATTCAAATTGTTACAAAGTTCAGCTAAAGAATTCCTTCTCCCTGTGGAGTTTTACCCCCTGCTCCTCTGGCCACCCTCCCAATGGATCCTTGTGGTGCCAGCAGGAATGGGCTGCTCTGGGACCCGGCGAGCTCCCAGGGCCTTTCTCCTGCTTCCTCCACCCCTGTATTTCGGTGGGCTCTCTGACTTGACTCAGCTCCAGGTAAAGTCAGAAACTTCTCCTGCAAACAGATCAGCCTCTCCAGTAGCGGGGTGTGTTCGGGAGAGGAGGGTCTCCCTTTCCCACTTCCGCATTTGGGACACTCATAGTATTTGGGGTGTCTCCCAGGTCCTGCAGGAGCAGTCTGCTTCCTTCAGAGGGTCTGTGGGCCCTCTCAGGATTGCTGGTTTGTTCTGGCAGTCAACCTGGAGCTAAAATGCACAGTGGAAGCCTCCACATGCTGCTCTGTCTGGAATTGCAATCTAGTCCTGCCTCCCATCCGCCATGATCCCCGCCCTGCTCCCACCTTCTTTTTTGACGATACTAATTGCTGGGAGATTTTAAAATAGACAAATTGTGTGAAGAATAAGGATAAAACAGGTCAGATTTTAAAAAGAGAGTCTGAAATAGTGCTGTCCACTGGAAACATAATGTCAGCCAAATATGGAATTTTTAATTTTCTATTAGCCATTTTTTAAAAGAAAACAGTTGAAATTAATTCTAATGCTGTACTTTTAACCCAATATATCCAAATACAATTACATGCAACATATAATTTTTTTTTTTTTTTTTTTTTTTTTGAGACGGAGTCTTGCTCTGTCCCCCGGGCTGGAGTGCAGTGGCCGGATCTCAGCTCACTGCAAGCTCCCCTTCCTGGGTTTACGCCATTCTCCTGCCTCCGCCTCCTGAGTAGCTGGGACTACAAGCGCCCGCCACCTCCCCCGGCTAGTTTTTTTGTATTTTTTTAGTAGAGACGGGGTTTCACCGTGTTAGCCAGGCTGGTCTCGATCTCCTGACCTCGTGATCCGCCCGTCTCAGCCTCCCAAAGTGCTGGGATTACAGGCTTGAGCCACCGCGCCCGGCTCATGCAACACATAATTAATAAAACTTTTAAAGAGATATTTTGCACTTATTTTTCGTTACTGTATTCAAAACAGTGTGTATTTTACATCATAGCACATCTCTATCCAAACCAGTCACATTTCAAATGCCTAGTGGTCACATATGACTAGTGTGGCTATCATATTGTACAGCACATGTCTAGAAAGTTTTCGTAAGAAGCAAAATGGGAAGATTTTTGTGCAGAGCTTTTTTGACTACTAAAACCACTCAAAGACCTCTTTCTTGGCTTATTTTTGCATAATTGGCTGATCTCCCTATGAACAGAGTTTGTCTTGTATTTGGCAGCATTTTGTATTCCAACCTCAAATTGAATTCATTTATTATTTTACCCACATTTTAATTTTCATTAATTTCTTAGTTTTTCCAAAAAACAATTACCCTATTATGGATGTCCCCATGAGCCTTTTTCAAAACTATTTAAAACAAATTGGATACAAATGACAAATAGTTATTTCCTTTGCTTTGTTAAAATCTATGAATAATTCTTAATGACTAGGTTCTCTGTAGAACATAATCTTATACCAGAAAATATCTGTGTGTGATAAGGTTGTGGGATGAATATTTACAGTGTAAAAGAGTCACTCCAAATGTTCATAAAAGAAAAACTATTTGAGTTGGACCAAAAACAAAAAAGCAAAACAAAAACATCAGGATGACTCTATCAGATGTGATCCAGAAAGTCTACAAAAAATCAGAAAGTAGATAAGAAAATAAATGAGGATGCCAGAACTTTTTTTTAAACCTTTTCTGTTTTGGCCTAATTTGCAGTTATTTTCACTGAAATAAGTTTTACTCCATTTCTTGCAGGATGATTTTTATATCTTATTTAGAGTTGTAGTCCTAGGGAGGAAGAAATGTAGAGTCAACAGGAAACGATGTGGACTAAAAGACCTTCACATTTGTGGCTTATTTTCAAGATTTTATTATGCTTACATTAATACATGCCTTCATTAATTTTAGCTTTTTCGCATTCTGTCTTTTTCTTTATCTATCTGTATGTCAAAATAATTAGCACAGATAAATAGAGAGGGAATAATTAATGTAGATAGAGAAAGTGGGACAGACCATTCTATAAAAGTAAAAGCTAAAGAAGCTGAAAATAAACAATTCTTCTTCTTAGATTCATTGAGGAAGTGAGTACACAGAGCAAACTGCTGCCCCCAAATTGGAGAGAGAAATAGGTGGAAATAGAGAATCACAACTAACCAGAGCAGAAACCGCTTCAGGAACCAGTGCTGGAGTAGGAACAGCTCAACTGTAATTGAGTCATTGCAAGAGGTTAGGTGTGGATAAACCTGAGTTAAAAATTCCAGGGGGACGCAGTCCTGGAAGTCCATGCTTTTGAGAGTTTTGCCTTGGGAGCTCAATCAAATTCTCATAGTAAAGATGGAAGAAAAACTTCTGTCGTGCTTCTCTCAGGGGGAGGGAGAAAGGAGTCATTTTGAAACTCCAGAGCACTCTGTTCTTCTTAAGGAAGCCTATTCTCTGGAGAGACCAGCTAACCAGCCTACTGAGCTGGAGTTTTATTAGAGACTAACTGATGTGGAAGGAGGGAAATATTCAACTCCAGCCCACTCTAGCCATTCTCTCTCACCTAAGGAGGGCAGAAAGAAACTGAGAAATAAATGTAAAGTTCACAGTCCAGGGGCATGAAAACACAGTCCTAATCACAGGACTTCCTCACTTCCAGCACCTTACCACCACATTATCAAAGGCCTATTTAAAGCAGACCTTTTGTATAGTCATCCCTTTGTATTTATGGGGAATTGGCTTCAGGATCTCCTGCAGATACCAAAATCTTCAGATACTTAAGTCCCTGATATAAAATTGTGGAATATTTGCATATAACCTATGCATACACTCCCATATACTTTAAATCATCTCTAGATAACTTATAATACCTAATTCAATGTAAATGCTATGTAAATAGTTGTAATAGTACATTGTCTGGGGAATTATGACAAGGAAAAAACGTCTGTGCAAATTTGGTACAGACACAATTTTATTTTTTAATATTTTCCATCTATGCTTCACTGAATCCACAAATATGTAGGGCTGACTGTACAGCATACTTGGCTATCAAGAAAAAATTACAAGACATACCAAAATGCAATAAAACATAGTTTAAAGAAACAAAGAAAGCATCAGAAGCAGACAGTGTAGGGATGTCGGCATTATGAGACCAGGAATTTAAAACAACTATGATCCATATGCTAGGGCTTTAATAGATAAAGTAGAGAACATGAAAGAACAGGTAGGCAGTATAAGCAGAGAAATGAAAAATCCTAAGGAAAAAGAAATGCTAGAGATAAAAAACAGAGTAACAGAAATAAAGAACGCCTTTGTTGGGCTCACTAGTAGACTGTACGCAGCTGAGGAAAGAGTCGCTGAAGTCAAGGAAATCTAAATAAAAACCTCTAAAATTGAAAAGCAAGAAGAACAAAGACTAAAAAAACAACTGAATAGCATATCCAAGAACTGTGGAAAAACTACAAAAGGTATAACATATATGTAATGAAAATACAAGAAGAAAAAAAATAAAGAGAGAAAGGAACAGAAGAAATATTTGAACCAATAATGACTGAGAATTTTTCCCAAATTAATACCAGAGACCAAACCACAGAACCAGGAAGTTCAGAGAAAACCAGGCAGAATAAATGCAAAAAAAAAAAAAAGTAAAAGAAAAAAAGGAAGTAAGGGAGAAAGGGAGGGAGAGAGGGAGGGAGGGCATATCTAGGCATATTATTTTCAAACTATAGAAAATAAAAAATGCAAAAAAAAGAAAAAATAAAACAAAAAAGCAAAGAAGGGAGAAAGGGAGGGAAGGAGGGAGAAAAGGAGGGTGGGAGGGCATATCTAGGCATATTATTTTCAGATTATAGAAAATAAACTATAAAGAAAAAAAATCCTGAAAGAACCCAGAGGGGAAAAATACCTTACCTTCAAAGGAATAAAGATGAGAATTACATCTGATTTCTACTCAGAAACCAAGCAAACAAAAAGATAGAGTAAAATATTTAGAGTATTGAGAGAAAACAAAAGAAAACCTACACCAACCTAGAATTCTGCAGCCTGTGAAATTATTCTTCAAGAGAAGGATAAATTAAGATTTTCTCAGACAAACATGCTGAGAAAATCTGTTGCTACTAAACCTTTTTTGAAAGTATATTAGACTTTTATATTTTTATAAAGTCTTTAGAGAGAAGGGAAACAATACGGGAAAGAAAGTCAGATGTACGTAAAGAGTGAGCATTGGAGAAGGGACAAGTAAAGGTACAGTAAAAACTTATTTTTCTTCTGAATTGATCTAACAGATAATAGTTTGTTCAAATCAGTAAGAATGTATTTGTGTAGGTATGTACATAATACACACACACACTCTTATGTATGTGTGTATCTATCTATCTATCTATATCTATCTATCTATCTATCTATCTATCTATCTATCTATCTATCTATGAAATAAAAAACAGCAATGATCCAGGGATGGGAGGGAGGAAGTAGGATTATTTTGTTATTATAAAGTATTGACACTATCTATGAAGTGATACGGTGTCACTTGAAAGTGGATTTGGATTAGTTGTAAGTGTATATTACAAACTTTAGGGCAACCGCAAAAAAAAGTAAAACAGTAAGTATGCTAAGAAATGCTAATAAATGAGAGAAAAGTGAATCATATAAAATGCTTAACTTAAACCACCAAAGAAAGATAAAGAGTGGAAGACAAAAAGGAAAAATGAAACAAGAACAATGAATAGAAAACAGTAACAAATATGACAGATATTAACCTACTATATCAATAATTACTTTGGAAATCAGTGGTCCAAATGCACCAATTACAAGACAGATTGTCAGAATATGTTTAAAAAAAAGACCCCCCCAACTGCATATTGTCTACAAGAAACCCGTTTTATATAGAGAAATATAGTTAGAATAAAAGTAAATGGATGGAGAAAGATATAGCATGCTAACACCAATCAAAAGGAAGCAGAAATAGCAGAAATAGTAATTTCAGACAGAGCCCATTTAAAACCAAGGAAATTTGTCAGAGATAAATAGAAACATGACATATTAAAAGGTAAATTCTCCAGAACAACATTCTTAGTGTGTATGCAACTAAAAACAAAGCCTCAAAATACATGAGCTAAAAACTGATAGAACTGCAAGAAGAAATAGACCCATCTGCTCCAATGGCTGGAAACGTCAACACCTCTCTATCATAACTGGGCAAATTCAGCCAGTAGAAAATCAGTAAAGACTTACTTGAACTCAACAACACCATCAATCAGCAAGATATTATTGATCTCTATAGACTCCTCCATCCAAAAACAGCAGAATACACATTCTTCTCAAGCTTACGTGGGACACTTCCCAAAATAAACTACATTCTGGGCCATAAAACACACATTAACAAATTTAAAACAACAGAAATCATCATGCGTTGTTTTTTTGCAAACCAAAATAGAATTAAACTAGAAATCAATAACAAAGACAATTAGAATATTCCAGAATACTTGGAGAATAAACAGCACACTTATAAATAACACATAAGCCAAAAAAGAAATCTCAAGGGAGATTTTAAAATATTTTAAACTAAAGAAACAAAAAACACAACTTATCAACATTTGTGAAATTCAGCAAAAGCAGTACTTAGAGGGAAATTTATAGCATTGAATGCATATATTAGAAAAGAAGTAAGATCTAAAATTAATAATCTAATCTTATAACTTAGAAAAACATAAAAATAAGAGAAAAGCCCAAAGTAAACACGAAAGTCCAAAGTAAGTGCAAGAAAAGAAACAATATGAAAAAGATCAAATTTGATAAACTTCTAGTCAGACTAAGGAAAAAAGAGAAAATACACAAATTACTAATCTCAGAAATTAGAGAGAGGGTGTCACTACAGATTACATTGACAGCAAAAGGATAATAAAAGAATATTATGAATAACTCTATAACTACAAATTTTATAGCCTAGGTGAAATGAACCAATTCCTGTAAAGACACAATCTGTCAAAACTCGAAAAAGAAGAAATAGACAATCTGAATAGGTCAGATGGGTTCACTGGTGAATTCTATCAACTACTTAAGGAAGAAATTACACCAATTTTTAATAATCATTTTCAAAAGATAGAAGCAGAGGGAATACTTCTTAACTTATTCTATGAGCCCAGCATCACCTCAATACAAAAACCAAAGACATTACAAGTAAATAAAACTGCACACTAACATGTCTCATGAGTATTGGTGCAAAAATTCTCAACAAAATACTAGCAATTCAAATCCAACAATATATAAAAAGAATTATACACCACAACCAAATGGGATTTGTCCCAGGTATGCAAGTCTGGTTCAACATCAGAAAATCAAATAATTTAATCCATCAAATCAACAGGCTAAAAAATATAGGTGATAATGACAATAGAGGCAAAAAATGCATTTGACAAACTCCAACACCTCCAAGTTTCCTGATAAAAATCTTCAGTAAACTAGAAAAGAAAGAGAATTTTTTATACTCATAAACAGTATCTACAATAAAATCTACAAAAAACATCAACTTAAAGGAGAGATACTTACTCTCCCACTAAGATGAGGAATAAGGCAAGGATGTCCCCTGTCACCACTGCTTTTCACCATAGTACTGGAAGTTCTGGCTAATGCAATAACACAAGAAAATACAGTGAAAGGTACACTGATTGTGGAGGAAGAAATACAGATGTCTTTGTTCACATACAACATGATTATCTATGTAGAAAATCCAACAGAATCAACAAAAATGCTCTTAGAACTAATAGCAATTATAGCAAGACTGAAGGATGCAAGGTTAATATACAAAAGTCATCACTTTCCCTATATACTAGAAATAAACCAGTGGAATTTGAACTTAAAACTACAATACCATTTATATGAGCACTCAAAATTTAAATACTTAGGTATAAATCTAATAAAATACGTACAAAATCTACATTAGGAAAACTACAAAACTAAGGAAATCAAAGAACTAAGTAAATGGAGAAATGTATGTTCATGGAAGGAAATCTCAATATTGTCAGGATGTCAGTTTTTCCAAACTTAATATATAGATTAAATACAATACAATCAAAATTCCAGCAAATTATAATGTAGATATAGACAAGATAATTCTAAAGTTTATATGGTGAGGCAAAAGACCCAGAATAGTCAATACAAAATTGAAGAACAAAGTTAGAGGACTGACACAACCCACTACCTTGTTTTTTTACTATAAACCTACGGTAATTAAGACAGTGTGGTATTGGGAAAAGAATAAACAGATCAATTGAACAAAATAGAAAACCCAGATAGACACCCACATAAATACAGGCAAACCCCATTTTGTTGTGCTTTACTTTATTTATTGTGCTTCACAGATACTGTTTTTGTTGTTGTTGTTGTTGTTTTTGAGACGGAGTCTTACTCTGGTGCCCAGGCTGGAGTGCAGTGGTGGTGCAGTCTTGGCTCACTGCAACCTCTGTCTCCCAGGTTCAAGTGATTCTCCTGTCTCAGCCCCTCCAGGGCTGGGATTACAGGCATGCGACAGCATGCCCAGCTAATTTTTTGTATTTTTAGTGGAGATGAGGTTTCACTATGTTGGCCAGGCTGGTCTTGAACTCCTGACCTCAAATGATCTGGCCCCCCTTGACCTCCTAAAGTGCTGGGATTCCAGGGGTGAACCGCTGTGCCCAGGCTTTTTTTTTTTTTTTTTTTTTTTTTTAGCAAAATCGAAGGTTGGTGGCAATTCTGCATTGGCAAGTCTATTGGCACCATTTTTGCAACAGCACGTATTCACTTCATGTTCCTGTATACATTTTGGTAATTCTTACAATATTTCAAGCATTTTCATTATTATGAGATATGCTATGGTGATCTGTGATCAGTGATTTTTGATGCTACTATTATAATTTTTTCAGAGTGCCATGAACCCTGCCCATATAAGACAGAATTAATTGATAAATATGTATGTTCTGACTGCTCCGCCAATGGACCATTGCCCTGCCTCTCTCCCTTTCTTTGGGCCTCCCTATTTCCCGAGATACAACAATATTGAAATTAGGCCAATTACAAACCTTACAATGGTCTCTAAATTTTCATGTAAAGGGAAGAGTCACGTGTCTCACTTTAAACCCCAAACTATGAATGATTAAGCTTAGTGAGAAAGGCATGTCACCAGCTAAGACAGACTGAAAGTTAGGCCTCTTTCACCAAACAGTTAAACAGGTTGTGAATGCAAAGAAAATACTCTTAAAGGAGATTAAAAGTGCTACTCCAGTGAACACACAAATGTTAAGGAAGTGAAGTAGCCTTATTACTGATATAGAGGAAGTTTTATCGGTCTGAATAGAAGATCAGACCAGCTTAACGTTCCCTTGGGCCAAAGCCTAATCCACAACAAGACCCTAACTCTCCTTAATTCTGTGAAGGCTGAGAGAGTTGAGAAAGCTGCAAAAGAAAAGTTGGAAGCTAGCAGAGGTTGGTTCATAAGGTTTAAGGAAGCAAACTATCTCCATGACATAACAGTGTTAGCAAGTGCTGACGTAGAAGCTGCAGCAAATTATCCAGAAAATCTAGCTAATATAATTGATGAAGGTGGTTACACTAAATAACTGATTTCACTGTAGACAAAACAGCCTTCTATTGGAAGAAAATGCCATGTAGGACTTTCATAGCTAGAGATAAGTTAACGCCTAGCTTCAAAGCTTTGAAGGACAGGCCAACTCTCTTGTTAGGGGCTAATGTAGCCAGTGAGTTGACATTGAAGCCATGCTCATTTGCTATTCCAAATATTTTAGGGCCCTTAAGAATTATGCTAAATCTACTCTGCCTGTGCTCTATAAATGGAATAACAAAGCCTAGATGACAGCACATCTATTTACAGCATGGTTTCCTGAATATTTTAAGTCCATTGTTGAGACCTACTGCTCAGAATAAAAGATTCATTTAAAAAGTTACTGTTGATTGACCATGCATCTAGTCACCCAAGAGCTTTGATGGAGGTATACAAAGACATTAATATTGTTTTCATGCCTCCTAACCACAGCATCTGTTCTGCAACCCATGGATAAGGAATACTTTCAACTTTCCAGTCTTATTATGTAAGAAATACATTTTGTAAGGCTATGGTTGACATTGATAGTGATTCATCTGATGGATCTGGACAAAGTAAATTGAAAACTTTCTGGAAATTCTAGATGTCATTAAGAATGTCTATGATTTACTAAGGCGGGCAGATCACTTGAGCTCAGGAGTTTAAGACCAGCCTGGGCAAGAAAACAAGATCCCATCTCAATTTTTTGAAAAAGAATATCTGCGATGTATGAGAGGAGATCAAAATAGCAACATTAACAGGAGTTTAGGGTTGGGTGCAGTGGCTCACAGCTGTAATCCCAACACTTTGGGAGACCAAGGTGGGAGGATCTATTGAGCCCAGGAGTTTGAGATCAGCCTAAGCAACAAAGCAAGGCCCTGTCTCCTCAAAAAAGATGTCAAAATTAGCCAGGCACGATGGTGTACTCCTGTAGTCCTAGATACTTGGGAGGTTAAGATAGGATTATCACTTAAGCCCAGGAGTCTGAGGCTGCAGTGAGCTATGATTGCGCCACTGCATTCCAGCCTGGGTAACAGAGAAATACTCTATCTCTAAAATAATAATAGTAATAAAACACACAGGAGTTTAGAAGAAGTTTATTCCAACCCTCACAGATGGCTTTGAGGGATTCAAGACTTTAGTAGAGGAAGAATACAAGACCCTCCTAGATTAAACCAGGAAGATATAAAGACTCTGAACAGACCAATAGCAATCAGTAAGATTGAAATTGTAATTTAAAAATTGCCAAAAATAAAGTCAAGACCAGATGAATTCACAGCTGAATTTTCTCAGACATTCAAAGAATAATAGGTACCAATCCTATTCACTGTATTGCAAAAGATAGAGAAAGAAGCCTCCTCCCTAAATTATTCCATGAAGCCAGTATCACCCTAATACCAAAACAATGGAAGGACATAACAAAAAAAGGGAATTACAGACCAATATCCCTGATGAACATAGATGCAAAAATCCTCAACAAAATACTAGTGAACTGAATCTAACAGCATGTATCAAAAAGATAATACATCATGATCAAGTGGGTTTTATACCAGAGATGCAGGGATGGTTTAATATATGCACGTCAATACATGTGACTTGTAAAACAAGTTAAAAATTAAAAGTTAAAATTTTAAAAAATGTTTAATTTTAATTTTGAATTGTTTTAAATTAAAATTTTAATTTTAATTTTAATTAAAATTAAATACAAAATCATATGATCATCTCAACAGATGCAGAAAAAGCATTAGACAAAATTCAGCATCGCTTTATGATTAAAACTCTCAGTAAAATAGGCATACAAGGGACATACCTTAATGTAATAAAAGCCATCTATCACAAACCCACAGTCAATATAATACTGAATGGGGAAAAGTTGAAAGCATTCCCTCTGAGAACTGGAACAAGACAAGGGTGCTCACTCTTACCACTAATCTTCAACACAGTACTGGAAGTCCTGGCCAGAGCAATCAGACAAGACAAAGAAATAAAGGGAATCCAAATCGGTAAAGAGGAAGTCAAACTGTTACTGTTTGCTGACGATATGATCATTTACCTTGAAAACCCTAAAAACTCCTCCAGAAAGCTCCAGGAACCGAGCTTTAAAGCTCAGTTAAAGAATTCAGCAAAGTTTCCAGATACAAGATTAATGTACACAAATCAGTAGCTCTTTTATACACCAACAGCAACCAAGTGGAGACTCAAATGAAGAACACAACCCCTTTTACAAGAGCTGCAAAAAAACAAAATACTTAGGAATATACCTAACCAAGGAGTCGAAGTATCAACATAAGTTTTATATGTACTTGGAAACCAAAATATGTGTGTGACTCACTTTATTGCAGTATTCACTTTTTGGAGTGCTCTAGAACCAAACCAACAATATCTCTGAGGTATGCCTGCATAGTCAACTGGTATTTCACAAAAGGCCGTAGGCAATACAATGAAGAAAAACTTGTCTTTTTAACAAATGGTGCTGGAACAACTGGGTATTCACAGGCAAAACAAAAAAGACAAATGAAGACTGATTTTAAACTCTTCTAAAGCATTTAACTCACAACGGATCACAGACCTAAATGTAAAATGCAAAATTGTAAAACTAGAAGATGGCAGAAGAGAACATCTAGATGACCTTGGATTTGGTGATGACTTTTAAAATATAACGCCAAAGGCATGCTCCATGAAAAAAAGAATAGATATGCTAAATATCATTAATATTAACATTTTCTGCTCTGTGAAAGACTGTCAAGGGAATGGAAAGACAAGCCATAGACTGTGAGAAAATATTTGCAGAAGACCTATCTGATAAAAGACTGTTATCTAAAAGGTGGAATATAAATGAGATTTTCCTACAGTATAATTTTCAAAAACAAAAATTGTTTTGTCCTGGAGACAGAAAGGAAAGAAAGAAGGTATTCTTGGAATGAAGGATGAGAGTGGACTTCAAGGAGAAGGTGGCATTTACTCTGGTAACAAGCAATTAGATAGTCAGAAACAGAAATGGAAAGAAGAGAAGTGAAAATACTTCTAGTAACAAAAAGGTCTGTAACAGAGAAGAAAGAGTTAGTTATTAGAAGACAGTTGTAACTTCATTGATTTATTATTTGTATGACAACTCACTCCTGAAAATACTTGAGGCAGTTCAAAAGAATATGTATGAAATTAATGAAACAAGAATTATAAGAGTAATTCATTTAAAAAAAGGTTAGTAAGCACCTCACGCGTGCCATGCTAGAAGAAAAAAATCTCTGCCCCTGTGAATTTTACAATCTAGTGTGAGAGACTCATAATAGACACAAAAATAAATACATAAACAAATCTGTAATGCTGTGAAGAAATGTGAAGCAGAGAAAAAGAGAAAGAGAGTGACTAGGGTAGAGAGGGACATGCTGTTTCAGAAAAATTGATCAAAGAATGTCTTACTGACTGGGCAACTTTTAAGCAGAAACCTGAATAACGTATGGAAATTACATTTGAATATGTCCTGGAGTCAAGGCAATTGGGCTTCTTATATCATGGTTTGAGGCTCACAGAAATGTTTCCGGAAGCACAGGTAAAAGCTGCAAGATTTCTTAAGAACCAGCTAAAAAAAAAAAAAAATTTCCCTTCCATTTCATTCTACTGGACCAGCAAGACATTAAGGCCAGCCTAGATTAAAGGAGAAAAGAATTACTCTCCACATTGCAATGGCAAAAGTAGGAAGAATTTGTAGTCATCCTTCATACTCCAGAGTTATGCAGAAGCTTCTAATTAGGTTGACACACCTTTTTCTAAAGAAATTATCCCAGGCCAGGCACAGTGGCTCACACCTGAAATCCAAGCACTTTGGGAGGCCAAGGCGGGTGGATCACTTGAGCCCAGGAGTTTGAGACAGGACTAGGTTACATGGTGAAACCCTGTCTCTCCAAAAAAATACAAAAATTAGCATGATGGCATGTGCCTATAGTCTCAGCTACTCGGGAGGCTGAGAAGGGAGAATCACTTGAGCAGTGGAATGTCGAGGATGCAGTAAGCCACGATCGCGCCACTGCACCCCAGCGTAGGTGACTAAGTCAGACCCTGTCTCAAAAAAAAAAAAAGAAAAAGAAAAAGAAAAAAGAGATGATCTAACAGCAGAAGTCAGCAAACAGTACCCAAGCAAAATATAACCAGCGGGCCAAATCAACCCTGATATCTGTTTTGTAAATAAAGTTGTATCAGAACACAAAAATACCCATTTATTTACAATAGTCTGTGGCTACTCTCTTACTTCAAGGGTAAAATTGAATAGTTGCAACAGAGACTACATAGCCTGCAAACGTGAAAATGCTCACTATCTGACCGTTTACAGAGTTTGTTGGCCTCTGGTCTACAGGAAAGCAATCATCCCATTTCTCAATCATTCCACATAGTTCCCTGGTCATTTTACTTTTGATCTTAGCTACAAGTCCCTATAAATAATTAACTCTGCTTTGAGTAAATCAAAGCTAAAGAAGATTTCCAAAATGAAAACTAATATCTAAGCATAAAGCATGTACCTCAATAAGAAGAATAAACATATTGAAGCAAATCACACCAAATGTAGAGCCAACCAAAGCAGAATGCAGAGAAACAGATGCTCTTCACACCACCAGGAGAACCAGGCAGCTAATACGCTACAACTTTCATCAATTTTGTGTTTGTTGCTTAAATTTAAAAGAGGTTGGGTGTGGTGGCTCATGCCTGTAATCCCAGCACTTTGAGAGGCCGAGGAGAGCAGTTCACTTGAGGTCAAGAGTTCAAGACCAGACTGGCCAACATGGTGAAACTCCATCTCTACTGAAATACAAAAATTAGCTGGGTGTGGTGGTAACCCCAGCTACTGGGGAGGCTGAAGCAGGAGAATCGCTTGAACCCAGCAGGTGGAGGCTGCAGTGAACTGAGATTCCATCACTGCACTCCAGCCTGGGTGACAGAGTAAGACTCCACTCAAAAAAAAAAAAAAAAAAAGTATATAATGGACTGTGGGGACTCATGAGGGAAGAACGGGAGGGGAATGAGGGATAAAAGACTATACATTGGGTACAGTGTACACTGTTCGGTTGACAAGTGCGGCAAAATCTCAGAAATCATCACTAAAAAACGTATCCGTGTAACAAAAAACTACCTGTTCCCAAAAGCTACTGAAATAAAATACAATTAAAAAAATACATTTTAAGATGTTAAATGTAAATATAAATCCAAAGTGCACAATAAAGTCTTTAAAAACAATAAATATCTTAAATGTAAAGCATGAAGGTAAAAAATAACCATAAAAGACATTAAATGTGTTTAATATAACATAAAATAATACAATTTTATATAAGATAAAAGGAAGGACAATGTAACTAATGAAAATAAATCTAGATTTTAAAGTAAGGAATTAGGAATAAAAACCGTTTTAAATTACAAATAATAAAATGAGTAATTAATGCAAGAGATAAAGGGTAAAACAGAAAAAGAATTAACAGCATAAACAATTAGGGACAGGAATTAGAAAATCATATAAATACAATTTTAAGAAAATATATAAAAAGATATTAGAGGCAGGAAACTTAAAAGCTAGCAAAGTCACTAAATGGGCTGCAAATAGAATAAAAGCACTTTGGGAGGCCAAGGTGGGCGGATCACCTAAGGTCAGGAGTTTGAGACCAGCCTGGCCAACATGGTGAAACCCCATCTTTACTAAAAATAAATTTAGCTGGATGTGGTGGCAAATGCCTGTAATCCCAGCTACTCAGGACACTGAGGCAAGAGAATTGCTTAGACCTGGGAAGGGGAGGTTGCAGTGAGCTGAGATTGCGCCATTGCACTCCAGCCTGGCAACAAGAGTGAAACTTTGTCTCAAAAAAAAAAAAAAAAAAAAAAAAAAAAAAAAAAAAATTAAAGCAGTATGCAAAAATTTGTTAACATTATTTGTATTAATCAGGGTTCTCTAAAGGGACAGGACTAATAGGATAGATGCATATATGAAAGGGAGTTTATTAAGGAGTATTGATTCACACAGTCACAAGGGGAAGTGTCACAATAGGCCATCTGCAAACAGAAGAGCAAGGAGGCCAGCCTGAGTCCCAAAACCTCATAAGTAGGGAAGCCAACAGTGCGGCCTTCAGTCTGTGGACGAAGGCCCAAGAGCCCCTGGCGAACCACTTGTGCAGGTCCAAGAGTCCAAAAGCTGAAGAACTTGGAGTTTGATGTTTCAGGGCAAGAAGTATCCAGCACGGGAGAAAAATAGAAGCTAGAAGAGTTAGCCAGTCTAGTCCTTCCACGTTCCTCTGCCTGCTTTTATCCTAGCCACACTGGCAGCTCCTTAGATGGTGTCCACCCAGACTGAAGGTAAGTCTGCCTCTCCCAGTTCACTGACTCAAATGTTAATCTCCTTTGGCAACACCCTCACTGACACACCCAGAAACAATACTTTGCATCCTTCAATCCAACCAAGTTGACACTCAATATTCACCATCACAGTATTCAAATACAGGACTATAAAACAACTTGGTTGAGACAGAGTCTCACTCCTGTCACCCAGAATATAGTTTAGTAGTGTGATCACAGCTCACTGCAGCCTTGACCACCTGGACTCAAGAAATTCTCCCAGCTAAGCCTCCTGAGTAGCTGGTACCACAGGTTTGCACCACCATGCCTGGCTAATTTTTGTATTTTTTGTGAAGATGGGGTCTTGCTATGTTGCCCACGGTGGTCTTGAACTCCTAGGCTCAAGCAATTCACCTGCTTCAGCCTTCCAAGGTCCTAGGATTATAGGCATGAGCCACTGTTCCCAGCCAAACAAAACTCTTGTTTAAAATAAAATAAACACCATAAAAATAACACTCAGCTGGAAACACACAAGCTGTGGGACTCCTCAACAAAATAGAAATATCAGCTTGCCTTATGGAGAACTCCCTAGGGCCTGGGAGGCTAGGAGAACAACCATAAAGAGATACCTTTAGTTTCCACTATCTTGGAAAGGGACAGCCCATGCAGAGCCCCAGCTAACCTCACAATGCCCTGTCTGCTGAGGAGTGGCAGCTTGACTTGTTGGTACACCGGAATACATGAAGATAAACAGTGGATAATCAGGCTAGGAATATAGGACAAGAAAGACTCTAGAAGAAGACCCTAAATGCCACACTTGGTCAGTGCCAACTTCTTAAAATGCAGGTTTGCAGAGATACACCATTTGACCCAGCAATCCCATTACTGGATATATACCCAAATGATTATAAATCATGCTGCTATAAAGACACATGCACACGTATGTTTACTGTGGCACTATTCACAATAGCAAAGACTTGGAACCAACCCAAATACCCATCAATGATAGACTGCATAAAGAAAATGTGGCACATATTCATGGAATACTATGCAGCCATAAAAAAGGATGAGCTCATGTCCTTTGCAGGGACATGGATGAAGCTGGAAACCACCATTCTCAGCAAACTAACACAAGAACAGAAAACCAAACACTGCATGTTCTCATTCATAAGTGGGAGTTGAACAATGAGAACACATGGATACAGGGAGGGAACATCACACACAGGGCCTGTCGGGGGTGGGGAGCTAGGAGAGGGATAGCATTAGAAGAAATACCTAATGCAGATGACGGGTTGATGGATGCAGCAAACCACCATGCATACCTATGTAACAAAACCGCACATTCTGCACATGTACCCTAGAACTTAAAGTATAATTTTTTTAAAAAAATGCAGGTTCCATCCCAGAGATTCTGATTTAGTAGATCTGCTTGAGGGAAGGGAAGGTGGGGGTCAANCGTATGTTTACTGTGGCACTATTCACAATAGCAAAGACTTGGAACCAACCCAAATACCCATCAATGATAGACTGCATAAAGAAAATGTGGCACATATTCATGGAATACTATGCAGCCATAAAAAAGGATGAGCTCATGTCCTTTGCAGGGACATGGATGAAGCTGGAAACCACCATTCTCAGCAAACTAACACAAGAACAGAAAACCAAACACTGCATGTTCTCATTCATAAGTGGGAGTTGAACAATGAGAACACATGGATACAGGGAGGGAACATCACACACAGGGCCTGTCGGGGTGGGGAGCTAGGAGAGGGATAGCATTAGAAGAAATACCTAATGCAGATGACGGGTTGATGGATGCAGCAAACCACCATGCATACCTATGTAACAAAACCGCACATTCTGCACATGTACCCTAGAACTTAAAGTATAATTTTTTTAAAAAAATGCAGGTTCCATCCCAGAGATTCTGATTTAGTAGATCTGCTTGAGGGAAGGGAAGGTGGGGGTCAAGAGTAGATGCTCGGTAACTATCACTTCTGACCTTCTTCAAATTGGGTCCAATTCTTTAACAAGTCCCTCCCACTACCAAGGAATTTTAATAGTTATCCAAGTTTGGAAAATAATAATTTATGATCTTGAGACAACCGAGACCTTTTCCTATCCAGGTGTCAGATTTGAAAACACAGGTGACAAGAAAAACTTCTGAATAATAGCAGGTCAAAGTTACACAAACCCAGTAAAAGTTGCGGCCAAGTAAGAATGATGCTGGAGGCCAGGCACAGTGGTTCATGCCTGTAATCCCAGCACTTTGGGAGGCCGAGGTGGGCAGATCATGAGGTCAGGAGTTTGAGACCAGCTTGCCCAACATGGTGAAAAACCCCATCTCTACTAAAAATACAAAAATTAGCTGGGCATGGTGACACATGTCTGTAACCCCGGCTACTCGGGAGGCTGAGGCAGAAGAATCACTTGAACCTGGGAGTCGGAGGTTGCAGTGAGCCAAGATTGCACCACTGCACTCCAGCCTGGCAACAGAGCAAGACTCCATCTCAAAAAAAAAAAAAAAAGACATTTGAATTTAACTTCATTTCATCGTTTTTATTTCCCCTTTTCTATCGTGATCTTTGCTACTTATAATTCTTATCAGACTGTTTAATAATGAGCCCTTCAAATATTATGAATCACCATCCAAGAGAAACTTTCTTCATACATGTAAATAAAATTTATGAACCACATTTTGTAACTTTCCAAAAATTTATAATCATTGAAAATATTTTTTTCATTTAAAAAAGAGTATCTTTTCTTTTCAGTTCACTGGTATATGTAAAGTGGTAAAATATTTTATATCAATCAAATAATTCTTACTAAATAATTCAAAATAATGATGAAGATTTTGTAGTCTTTGCATGTATTGTTAGAGCTGTCATCACATAGTTTGATTTCGTGTCCCCAAAAGTAAATAGCAGGCCAGACACAGTGGCTCACACCTATAATCCCAGCATTTTGGGAGGCCGAGGTGGGCAGATCAGTTGAGGTCAGGAGTTCGAGACCAGCCTGGCCAACATGGCAAAACCCCGTTTCTACTAAAAATACAAAAATCAGCCGGGTGTGGTGGTGTGCACCTATAATCCCAGCTACTAGGGAGGCTGAGAAAAGAGAATCGCTTGAACCTGAGAGGCAGAGGTTGCAGTGAGCTGAGGTTGTGCCACTGTACTCAAGCCTGGGCAACAGAGGGAGACTCCATCAGAAAAAATAAAAAATAAAATAAAATACAAGTAAAGTAAATAGCAGTTGCATAAAGGACAAATGTATTTAATATCAAATCAGAGGTTTAGGGCTGTCCCCAAGAGCTATGCCAGTCAGAAGACCACAATTCTGACCTGCTGTACCCTCTGCAGGTTCACAGAACACAAACCATTTTAACAACTCTGGACCTGGCTCTCGAGATCACTGCTCCCTGCTGATGCCTCTTCTTGGTGGTGTCAGAGTATCCCAGTAGCATGCAAATACCCAGTTTTGTCCTTCACCCTTGTTGCCTTGTGGACCACTGGACTTATTATCGGACCTCCTTGCTCAAGCAGTCCTCTGCAAACTCTGAATGCAAAAGCTCCTGGCTTAGATTTCCAGGTAAAATACAGGAAACCCAGTTAAATTTGAATTTCAGACAAAAGAAATATTTCCCAAATACTGCATTGAACATACTTGTATTAAAATGTTTGTTTTGATCTGAAATTCAAATTTAACTGGGTATTGTGTATTATTATTTGCTGAACCTGGCCACCCTCCTCGAAATCCTAATGGCTCTGGCCATTGCAGGCCCACCCAAGCCAACACTGAAGGTAAGGAAATCAATATTTCTTTAAATACCTGTAACTCATTTTCTCTGTGCATCTTTTAGGAAATGCTGTTGCTGGATTTGATATTGTCAATTCCTCCATTCCTTTTGAAACTTTGCTTTGCTTTTCTTGACATATCATTTTTATTTTACTTCTTGTATCTGACCAATCTTTCCCTGGATTCTAATTCTTCCCCCACTCTCTAAATCAGGGCTTAGTCCACATTTTCTGCGAAAGGTCAGATGGTAAATATTTTAGGCTTTGAGGGCCACACCAGTGGCTATCACAACTACTGCACTCCGTTGGCAGCCATTGACAATACATAAATGAAAGCATGGCTGTGTTCTAACAAAATTTTATTTCTGCAAAGAGGTGGTAGGCCAGATTTCCCACAGGCCAAACTTTGCCGAGCCCTGCTCTAAATTCAGGTGTGCCTGGATCTGTTCTTGCCTCTCTCCTATGTTCGCCCTCTTGTCGTTCCCATTCAATTACCTGACAGACCACCTATCCCTTGTATTTCAGTGATGCTCAGATCTGCATCTCAAACTCTAACTGTCCTCCCAGCCACAAGCTTGTATTCCAAAATGTGTAAGATAATAAACTCTTCCTGAATGTCCTACAGACACTTCAAATTCACTAAGCATAGCTTCCCTCCCAAACCATCCCCCGTTCCTCCTCCATGCTTTCTAGTTCTGCTAATGGAAGTACTATCCTTCTGGTTAACCCAGCTCAAAATTTCTACAGGAGTTTAGCGCCTCCCTCTCCCACGGTGTTTATATTCATTCAGTTGACAAACTCTGTAAATTCAACACATTTATGCCATACTGTGTCTCCCCTCATTTCCTTCCACCAAGCGGAAGTACTCTGTACCTGTCACTTGGCCCGTTGCAGTAACATCCAAGTGGACTACAAGATACCAGCATCTGTACCTTCCAGCCAAATTTCACCAATGCAATCAGATTGGCCTTTCCTTAGAATGGCTCTGATTTTTCTCTTTGTTTCTCAAAACCTTCTGAAGACCTCCTAATGCTTTTGTGTTGAAGTCCAGTTTCCTTAGCCTGACATTAAACACTCTCTGTGAGCCACCTCCACCCTAATGATCCAACAGTTCAATTTTACACACCATTAACAGCAGTCAAAGAGAACTCTGTGCATTTCCCCAGCCACCCAAGCTCTTTACTATCCTCTTAAGTTTCTCATGCTTTGGTTTTTCCTTGCCCTGCCCAACCCATAGTCACCTAATTCCTATCCACATTGGAGGGCTCAGCTTGAATGGTGTCTCTTCCACAAGGCCAACCCCAACCTTCCAGCTGGAAGAAATGCATTCATATTCAGAACTCCTCCTGCAGAGAAGAGTGTGCCTCTCTTACAACTACAATTTCATACCTTGTGCCACACTTAGTTCCCGCTCTGTCTCTCCTTACACATTGCTAGCAACTGGAAACAGATTCTATGAATTCTTCTTACTTATCCTCAAAGCAATCAACAAAAACCCTTACCAACTTTTCATATTCAGTGTTCAATACATACTTGATAGATAAATAAATAAGAAACAGAATCATCATATTCTGAATACCAAAAACAGGCTGTGTGAGTGTGTATGTGTATGTGTGTGTGTGTGGAGAGAAAGAGAAAGCACGAGAGAGACTCTAGATCACTAGTTTATTTTAACGCTTCCTTACTTGTTGCCACCTTCCTTTGTCATTGAAGGGGAGGGGTGAAGAAACATGAGGTATACACTACTTCAAATTCAAATCAGCAACCTAAAAATTATTTATAAAAAATACCACCTTATATCCTGCTGATGCCCATAATTGTTGGTTTTCACGTTTTGTTTTAGTTATCTATATATTTGTCTTGTGTAATTTGAGTTCTGATGATGACAGTTCTTCTAAGATCATACAAAAAGAATAAATAATGTTTAAAGCTATCATTTCTCGTTTGCCCTGTGCCAGGCACTGTGCCGGTGGTCTGCATGCCTTCTCATCTGAAATGCTTCCCACGGCCCTCAGGGGTAGATTGTCTTCCTTCGTTACAGATGAGAAAGCTGAGGCTCAGAAAGGTACAGGAGGTTTATAAAGAGTAAAGTCAGATTTCACCCCAGATCCAACTGATTCGAAGCCTCTATTTACATACTGCCTCTCACAGGAAAAATACCTATTTATCTCAAAGGAAGGGCTCCAGGCTATACTGTGTGTGTGGTTTCCACTGCACGTGTATTAAGAAACGGATAACTGAGGCAGAGTAGCAGTCAGGGTTAGATCAGGAACTAGGAATCACACCAGTTGCTCTAACAGAGAGAATTTAACATAGAACTTTAACTAGGTATCACGTCATAACTAGGTAATGTAAAAAGCAGAACAAGGACCCCAAGTTATTGAGAAGGTGATGATTGAAAGAAGCAGTTACCACTATTAGGGTTGGGTGAGGGGAGGCATTGAGTAACAAAAGGAAGAGGTTGGAGATACTAAAACTTAAAAGCCTAAAGGAGGGGCCTCATGGAGCTGTAACTCAGCTCCTCTTCCAACTGAAAAGAAGCGCCCTGGCTAGCTAGTGCTGAAAAAAAAAAAAAAAAAAAAAAATTCAGCTATTCCTACAGGTAGAAATTTCTGCCGCCGGGGAGCAGCATTGTTGGGGAGATAATCAGGAACACAAGGCAGACAGGAACAAATCCCTTCTTCCTCATCCAGCCCCTCTAGTGCCTCCTATTGATTGTCATGGAGAAGCAGTTGACAACACAGGAATATGGCTTGCAGAATCCCAGCCCCAGCATCACGAAGGTACAGAGCACAGAAGGGTGGGTTTGGAAGTGAGAAGCAATAACTTAAGTGGCATGGGAAGGATAAATATGAAGAAAAATCTATTGAAATGTGACATCTGTGAGCTTGGGAATGAAGTCAAATAGGCCAAGATAAGCAATACAGGACAGTTCTCTTGCCTATTAAAAATAAAGGCCTCTATGTGGAGACTTGAGGCAAGCAAAAGAAAGATGTGAATAGACGTCTTGATTTCAAAAATCAAATAACAGCTCAAGAAAACACCAAGACAAATTACCTGTGATCTTGAGGACAGAAAAAAAAGAAGAGTAAAATTACCATAATTGGTAAAGTGCTGTTAATTCAGACCCCAGGGAATGTTATAATGCCATTGTTTCACACTAGAGGTCACCCCCAGTAAGAAAATATAATTGTATCATCCTTTATTGTCCCCCTGTAGCTGTTACAATATTGGAGAGCTGATCCTTATTGTAAAGTGATTGGATTTTTATGAGACTGACATGCTAAGCAGCTTTCTAGTCAAGTAAAATACTGCATTAAACAGAATTCACTTTCTTACTTTAGTGAGAAACAGATATATTGACTGTATAGTACAGGAAATAATATTTATTACATGTAATCACTGACCTATTTCTAAGGTATCAACTTTAATCAGAGGTAGGTCAACCCTGTTGTTAAGATACAATACATTGTATATATAGATGGGTAACAGGCACGTTTTATTTTTTAATTGGAAAAAATACTGCTTCATACTAATGAAAAGTAAGAATACTACATGAAATAATCACACCAAATATTTCAACAAATTCAATCATCGTAGAGCTTATTGCATTAAAGGCACAGTTTAGAAAATTAAAATTTCTTTCTGTATCATTTTTTGGCAAATTATGATGATTCAAGGTCATCTCTTAGAAATGGCATTCATTGGCCGGGTGCGGTGGCTCACGCCTGTAATCCCAACACTGTGAGGTGGAGGCGGGAGGATCACAAGGTCAGGAGAACGAGACCATCGTGGCTAACACAGTGAAACTCCATCTCTACCAAAAAATGCAAAAAATTAGCCTGGCATGGTGGTGGGCGCCTGTAGTCCCAGCTACTGGGGAGGATGAGGCAGGAGAATGCTGTGAACCCAGGAGGTGGAGCTTGCAGTGAGATGAGATCATGCCACTGCACTCCAGCCTGGGCGACTCAGCGAGACTCCATCTCAAAAAAAAACAAACAAAAAAAAGAAATGGCATTCGTTAAAACTCTTAATGGGGGAAGGAAATTTGATAAGTACAGAATTCCCATATTTGAAAACTTTTTGAATGCACTAAAAATGTGTTGATCGTGCTCTAACAAAATCATACATTAATATGACATACACCACTTTTATTTTATCTCTATGTCAAAGCTCCTTTGGTACTTGTACCCTCAGCCTTCACTACCCACTAACCCTCTTTTTTGTTGCTGTTTTGCTGTTGTTTGTTTGTTTGCTGTTCCTACCAATATTCTGGTCTTTCTACATTATTTATTCAAAATTTCAAAACCTGACTTTTTTCTTTATATCTTACTTCTGTTGCCATTCTTGGAGACATCAATAGCCATGTCATGTTAACCATCCAAGAGCAGAGCCCCTCAGACCCTTGGCTCCCTCACTCACACGTGATGTTCTCTTGCACCCCATTTCAGCCACCAACTCACATGGCCACAGCCTTTTGCTTTTTATCAAATAAATACACCTCCTTCAAAAACTTCTTCCACCACCACTGCTTGTCCTTCTAGTGCTCTTACAGATAGATAGAGAAATAGATATATAGGTACACCTACATATATTTTTATTACATTATATTTTATTATTATATTCTTTTATCCTACTATTCTTTAGCCTCACTAATACATCTAACCCACTGATTCATTGCTTTTTCACAATCCATCACTTCTCATGCTGTGAGAAGTTCTCCTGTTGAAGCTTCCCTGTGCCCTGCCGAGACCCCGTGATCTAGAATTACAGTCATTCACTTGCTATCTGCTCCCCTCGCTTGCTCCACTTTCCTTCTACTGGTTCCTCTGGATAAACTCCATCCTCAGTTAAATCACACCATCTCTCTAGTCTATGCTTTTCTCCAGAAAGCTGAATGATACCAGGATAAAACACAGAGCCGTGCTGTCAGGTCTAAATTTGAAAATCATAATGAGAATTATTTGAAAATTATAACCAGAGAATCAAAGCATCTCAACAATCCAAACATACTTCTGTGATACATTTGCTCCCTCACCTACCAAAATGGAGTTTTAATTTCTTCTCTCCCCTCAAATCTCCAACACCACTATTCCCCCAACAAACACAGACACTCATGTTCTCTGCTAAAAATGTTGCCTCATAGTTGACTGAGAAAGTGGAAGGTACTAACAGGAAACTGCCTCCATTTACCACCACCACAGCTGCCGCCCTCCCTAGATCTGTTCGCACAGCTTCTGGCTTTCTCTCCATTACAGTGAAGTGTCCTTCCCTATCTAGCCCTCCACTGGGCCAAAGACCCCATCTCCTTCCAACTTTTTATAATATCCATTCATTTCCTGGTGTGATGGTTAATATTAGGTGTCAACTTGACTGGGTTGAGGTATGCCTAGATGGCTGGCGAAGCATTGTTTCTGGGTGTGTCTGTGAGGGTGTAGCCAGAGGAAACTGACATTTGAGTCAGTGGACTGGAACAGGAAGACTCACCCTCGATGTGGGTGGGCACCATCCAATCAGCTACCAGGGTGGCTAGAAGGAAGCAGGCTGAAAAAAGGGGGAAATGCAGCCTGCTTGTGAGGGTAGGGGGAGTGGCATTGCTTTCTTCCACTTCTCCTGCCCTTGGACATCAGACTCCAGGTTCATTGGCCTTTGGACTCTGGGACTTGCACTGGCAGCCTCTCAAGGACTCTCAGGCCATTGACCTCAGACTGAGGGCTACACTGTCAGCTTCTCTGATTGTGAGGCTTTTGGACTGGGACTGACCCACTCTAGTGGTTTCTCTCTTTTCCTAGCTTGTAGACAGTCTGTTGTGGGACTTTGCCTGTAATTGTGTAAGCCAGTTCTCCCTAATAAACTCCCTTTCCAATATACATATATCCTACTGTTTCTGTCTCTCTGGAGAACCCTCACTAATAATACACATGGTGATCAATTTCTCCCTCTCTACTGAATATATATGTTCTCCACATCTTCATTATGTCCCACTGAAATCCATCTCCATTGACCCTCACTCAACCTCCATTGACTCCATGGTCCAATTCCAGTTTCTGGAGTATTTCTCTGCTCCTTTTCATAGAAAAAAAAGTCTTGATGGCTTATTTACAGTCTCAGTCTTCACTTCTTGTCATACCATCTTTCCTTAGCCCATTATCTTTCCTACACAATCTACTCTTCTTCCTAAGGTCATGAGTAACCATCATTGAAGTCCACCATGTTCCCAAATTTATTTAGCATTTACATTTCTTCATCTTACATTCTTAGCAAGGCTAGTCACTGTTCACCACTCAATCTTTCTGAAAACACAACCTTAATTTTTGTGACTTTACATTTTGCTGTTTTTCATCCTTACCATGAACCATTTCTTCCAAGACTCTTTTCTGCATAGCCTACCCCCATTCAGTTCAAATTTGCAAAGTTGGAGTACCCCAGGGCCCCTCCAAGCACCAATGTTCTCCATTTACAGTGTTTTTCATGTGAGCATTTATATATTCCCATGGTTTTAACTACTATCCATGTGGAAGACTCAAGTTTGTATCTCCATCACTGAGCTCTCCATTGAGCTCCAAACTCTAAACTGTACTAACTGTAATTCTATCCCGAAATATCTAATCATCTTACTAACTAGTTGCAATCATCATTATCACCTGTAGGAATGTTCTGTTCTCCTACCTGGTTGCTTTGCTTTCACAAAAAATTCAAACTGTCTTCTGAAATGTAAATCCTTTCGTTACATAACACATACCCAATACACACACACACTTAAAACCCATCATTTGCTTCTCTTTGTATTTAGAACAAAATCTAAACCCCTTACCACTGCCTACAAGAACCAAAGACATTACCTAGTTCCACCTTTCCAGACTCAGGACCTATCACTCTCTCCCCAGCTCTTAAACTCCAGCCCCAGTAGCTTTGTTTTTATGCTTCAAGCTCGTTGTTATAAACTCAATGTTGTGTCCCCTCAACATCCACATGTTGAAGCCTAAAATCTTCATCGTGATGATACTTGGAGGTGAGGCCTTAGGGAAGTAATTAGGTCATGAAGGTGGAGTCCTCATGAATGGGAGATGCGTGCCCTTGTAAGAAGAGACAGGGAGATGATCACTGTCTCTTCCCTGTGAGGACACAGCATAAAGACATTCATCTGTAAACAAGGAAGAGACCCCCTCAACAGAACCTGATGATTGCTGGCACCCTGATCTTGGATTTAGGACCTCCAGAACTATGGGGAAAAATGTCGGTTGTGTAAGACCCCCAGTTTATAGTATTTTGTTAAGGCAGCCCAAGCATACTAAGACAGTCACCCCACTTCCTGTGTCTCAGGGCCCTTGCCATAGTCTCTGCAGGGAAGACTCTGCCTTCAGATCTCTCTGTGACTGGCTCTTCTCCACTCAAAATTTATCTTCATAGATGCCCCATCGTTTTCAACATATCACTCTGCTTTCATTTCTTCATAGCATTGATCAGTCTCTGCAACTTTCTTGCCCATTTTTGGTTGTCATTTATTTGCTTTTTTTAAATGTTTTTCTCAAGGCCAAGGACCTTGTGTATCTCATTCCCCACCGTATCAAGAGTCTAGACTACATAAAGCATAGTAGGCTCTAAATA
>NW_016805422.1:415947-428333 GCF_001698545.2 Rhinopithecus bieti
GGAAGGAAGGAAGGAAGGAAGGAAGGAAGGAAGGAAGGAAGGAAGGAAGGAAGGAAGGAAATAAAGGAAAGGGGAAAAGGCATAAATAAGCTATAAAGATTTTCTCATAAAGGTAATGATCCAACTACTTGTGCAGTTTTTCTAAAAACTATCTTTCCAACCTCCCCGAAGAATTTCATCACTGCAAGTTTGTGCATAACGAAGTACAGAGCACAGCTTAGCTCAGAGCCATGGCTCTGTTAAACAAAGCTAATCTGACAAGATCAGACCACTGGGGTTTGGTCATTCGCATTCTGGATGGCTGGAAATGATGATGTGCCAAACCTCCTTGGGTACTCAGTGAACCACACTCTCCACCATCTCCCTACACACTCCAGGCAATTACCCATCTGGTTTGCCTGGCCCGCCCGGTTGTATTTGAATAAGGTTGCTCAGCTGAAAGTGATTGGTGTGTGTCCAACCTGAAAGGCAGCCTCCGGCAGTTGTAACCCAGGCCGACTTTTCCTCTGCGGCAGCTCTCTCCACACAGGAGACAGAATCCTCCCAAGAAGTGGCAGGACATTGAGAGACAAAGGAGGAAAAGGGGAGCCCAAGCAAGAGTCAGGAGATCTGGGTTCTAATCCCTGCCTGTGTCTAACTCACTATGGGACTTGATCAAATCCCTGTATCCCTCTGGGTTTCTGTTTTCCCAGCTGCAAACTGCGGGGTTCATACTAGGTAATCTCTAGGGATTCCTTCCAACTCTAAAGTTCCAGACTTGTAAACCACCAAGTGGTGAGCATTTGCCGAATTGCAAATTCTCCAACTCAACAAGCCAATCTCCAGTTCGGAATGAGTGGCAATATTACTGTCATTTGGGGTTTTTATATTTGCCCAAAACCTTATAATTACAAGGTTACCCTTACCACACCCCTTTAACACAGATGAGTGAGAAATACCAATTACTCTTCTTTGCTGGAGGAGGAAGGAAGGCCCAGAATGATTAAGTGACTCACCCTGTGTTTACAAAAGCAGTGGTTGGGCAGAGACTAAATATCCATGAGCTTCTGAGTTCCAGACCTGGACTCAGGACACTGGGCAGTAGGACTTCACAGGACCACACCAGTGCTTTGCTTTACTTTGTGTTTTATTCTGAAATATATGAAAAACACTCTTGATTGCATTCTCCTTTCTGAACAATTCATTGCTATTAGTGTTAATGCAATTGGATAAAAGAGAGAAATTTATATTTGTTTCAACAAACCACCTAAGAAAATTACATGTGGCCACAAAGTGAGGTATATAGGGAGAGTGCGGACTTGTCCTGTTTTGTGAGCAAACATTTTGTTGGGTATTAAGAAATCTGGGTAGTAACAGGATAAAGATGTATAGGACTCAGTTCCACCCCCGACTATGCCACATATTAGCATGATGCTTCATTCTCTGCATCTTCGCTTTCTCATCTGTGACATGTGACTGATAGAACTTGCCCACAATATTCTTGCAAGAAGATACATGATAAGATAGGGCAGCTACCCCACTGTGTTGCTCAATTAATTGGCACCTTACTCTCTTTCCCATAATCCCTGTGGAAAAGCAAACTAGGGTTTTCCTTACCCACACTTTATACCATCTACATCCAAAGCCCCATGCCCCTCACTATCACCTGATGCAGAAGGACCGTAGGCTGCTAAAGCAGGTGGCTAGTTGCCCATGTGGATAAGGGATGCCTGACCCCTCCAGTTCCAGCCTTGCTGAGGACATGCTGTATCATAAGAAATGAATAACCGACAGTACATCATCACCTGTAATGGTGGGGTTAACCAAACTGTCCCAGGGACTATCCCAAGTACAATTAGGGAAGGATCTATGAAAGGTTGCAAACGCTTATGTGATCCTTACATGCACAAAGGATCCTTATGTGATCCTTTGTGCATATAAATGTGCACAAAGTTCTGTGATTTTTTTTTTTATGAGCAACCTTTCATGCTGTACCCAAATGTCTCTCCACTCCTCTAAATGGCCACTTCAGCCTACCTGCCCAGTTGCCTGGCCCCAGTCCTTCCGCCAGCTAGGGCATGTGTAGAAGCCAGAGGGTGAGAATAAAGAGATGCAAAGTAAAGAAAGGAAGGCAGTTGAATAAGGCAAATTTTTTTCTCAGCTTATTTCCTTTTCTTACTTCTCAGAGATCCAGAAAGTAACATTTTCCAAGATCAGGCTTCTCTCTACATGGTTAAAAATAGGAGAATTTAAAACAAAATGACAAATGAGATAAATTTATAGTGAGGTAGTTGTGTCTTGATGAGGTTCACAGAGCCCTGGACTCTGTGCTACAAAATGTGTGCCAATCTGCCCCCACTACCAGCGGGTCCCGTGATCATCTGTAGGAAGATGAATTCTCTGAGACTCAGTTTCCTCGCCTCTGTAAAATAAGAAGGTAGGAATAAATGCCTCCGTGATACTTACTAGCATTGAAGTTCTGTGTATCCAGGAACAATATTCATAAAAACAGACACGCGGTATTCACTCATGCCTTATATTCAGTGTTTGGCGACCCTTAGGTGCAAAGATTCATTATTTATTTTCATGGCATTGTTTGATTTTTTTCTTTGAGGTAAGAATAAATTTTATTTCCTTGAAAGAAATACAAACACATGTAGAACTACGTATTTCGACACATCCGTATCATTAAGTTCACCCAGCCATTTTAGATTTAAAAGATCCAAGAACCATGTTTTGAGAAACTGTTATAGTAAGTAGGAGAAAGTCCAGAAATGGCAGTTTTAATAATTTGCTCTATTTATTTGTATTCTTAGATGTTTGATAATATGCATATTCTACTAATTTTATAACACTTGAAGAAACCAGTCATGAAAATGTGATTTTAAAACGATTCTTCTCAAACCATATAGAGAACTTTTGAAAAACGAATTCCTGGGCTTTACTTCTTATCTATTAAATCAGACTCTCCGGGAAGGATATGTAAGTGGCCCAGATACAGGTATATTTACAAAGCCTCCAAGGTGACGCCACTGATAGCCCAGGTCTGGAAACCACAGCTAGAAAGCAGAGCCTCGGCAGACAAGTCTGGCAAGCACTTCAATCTCTTTCCTGAGTGCCCAGCAGAAGTAATCTTCCCTCTCACTTATGAACATCTGTGATAATCATCACGGAGAGTGGGTTTGTTTGTTAATGGGGGGAAGAAAAGCTATTTACCTAGTTTGCAAGCCAAGAGAGAGCTTAATTAATGTCAGAGCAGATATGATTTCCTCCTCTCTCCTTGCCCTAGGAACTCACAGGGATGACGAGAGGATTTTTAATTAATGTTTGAAAAGCATTCTGAGATCCCTGGATAAGAGGCACTGGAGAAGGGCAAAACATGATTTATTGTTGTTATTAATAGTAGTTATATTAATAGAAATAATGAAGTTCTTGAAAGTGATTTTTTTTCTTTTTTTCTTTTTTTTTTTAGAAAATCTATGACATCAATTGCCAATGTGTTTTTGTTGCAAGAAATTTTGGAGAGAATGAAGGAGAAAGGAAAAAAAAAGATACAAGGGAAATAAAAACACTTTTTTCCTGTTCTATTTTTGACTTTGAAGTTCTACCATAAGAACACAATGAGTACTTCCTCTTACACTTTTCTTAGGTAAATAAAAACACGATTTATTTCTATGGTACCAGTGATAGATTTTGGAGGGACATAGTCATAAAGAAAGAACTTAGGGTTGAAAATAGAAGTCCTGAATTTGGAGCTTACCATGTTGCTATTTACTGACTCACCGTTTACTGCTTATTTAACCTCGGGCAGGTCACATTATCTGGTTTTTATTATTAAAACTGGGAGATATTTTAAAATGTTCTACCCATCTCCCATATTCATGTAGATGAATGGAGATGACAAATGTGGAAAAATTTTAAATATCTGAATGCTGTGATACAGATTTTATTGATGATAATGATGATGATAATCATTTCATCAAATACTCAAATTGCAGGATGGTAGAAATTAATGTACATTATTTATAATAGAGTTTAAAAAAAATAATTGTTAGTAGGCATGCAATATTTCTTTTTTATTAATATATATTTGTACATATTTATGGGATACATGTGATATTTTGTCACATGCATAAAATGTGTAATAATCAAGTCAGGATATTTAGAATATCACCTCTATCATTTATCATTTCTATATGTTGGGAACATTTCAAGTCCTCTCTTCTATTTTAAAATATACAATGCATTGTTGTTAACTATAGTCACCCTGTTCTGCTATCGAACATTAGAACTGATTCCTAATATCTAAGTGTATGTTTGTACCCATTAACCAATCTATCTTTATCCCTCCCCCGCTCCTACACACATACCCTTCCTAGACTGTGGTAACTCATTCTACTCTCTACCTCCTCTACCTCCATGAGATCAACTTTTTTTAGCTCCCACGTACAAGAGAGAACATGTAATATTTGACTTTGTGGGCCACATTTATTTTACTTAACATAATGGCCTCTAGTCCCATCAATATTGCTGCAGATAATAGGATTTCATTTATTTATGGGAAAATAGTATTCTATTGTGTATATATACCATATTTTCTTTACCTCTTCATTCACTGATGGACGCTGAGGCTGATTCTGTATCTTGGCTATTATGAATAATGGCTGTAATAAAAATGGGGATGCAAGTATCCCCTTGATAAACTAATTTCCTTTCCTTCGGATAAATACCCAGTAGTGAAATTGTTGGATCATATGACAGTTCTATTTTTAATTTTTTGAGAAATATCCATTATATTTTCTGTAATGGCTATACTAATTTACATTCTCACTCACAGTGTATTAGTTCCCTTTTCTTCACATCCTCCCCAGCATCTGTTAATTTCAGTCTTTTTTATAATAACCATTCTAACTGGGGTTATACAATGATATCTCGTTGTGGTTTTATTTGCATTTCCCTGGTGATTAGTGATGTTGCGACTTTTTTATAAACCAGTTGGTCATTTGTATGCCTTCTTTTGAGAAATATCTATTCATGTCCTTTCCCCACTTTTTAATGAGATTTTTTTTTTGCTGTTAATTTCCTGAATATTCTGAATATTAGACCCCTTTCCAGATGAGCAGTTTGCAAATATTTCTCACATTCAACAAGTTGTCTCTTCACTCTGTTGATTGTTTCCTTTGCTGCACAGAAGCTTTTTAGTGTGATATAATTTCATTTGTCTATTTTTGGTTTTGGTGCCTGTAATTTTGAGGACTTAGCCATAAAATCTTTTCCTTGCCCAATGTCCTGAAGCATTTCTTCTTTGTTATCTTCTAGTAGTTTTACAGTTTGGAGTCTTACATTTAAGTCTTTAATCTACCTTGAGATTTTTTTTTATATGGTGAAGTCAAGATTCATTCTTCAGCATACAGATATCCAGTTTTCCCAGCACCATTTACTGAATAAACTCTGTTTTCTCCAATGTATGTTCTTGCTGCCTTTGTTAAACTAGTTGGTTGAAAATATGTGGATTTATTTGTGGATTCTCTACTTTGTTCCATTGGTCTATATGTCAGTTTTAATCCCAACACCATGCTGTTTTGGTTACTATAGTTTTGTAATGCATTTTATAGTTAGCAGTGTGATGTCTCCAGCTTTGTTATTTTTCCTCAGGATTGCTTTGGCTATTTGGGCTCTTTTTTTGGTTTCATACAAATTTTAGGTTTTTATTTCTGTAATAAATGTAGTTGGTATTTTGATAGGGATTGCATTGAATCTGTAGGTTGCTTGAGGTAATATGGCCATTTTAACAATACTAATTCTTCTGATCCATGAGCATGGATGTCTTTCCATTTGTACATATCTGCTTAATTTATTTCATTTTGTCATTTTTGTTATAGATATCTTTCAATTCTTTGGTTAAATTTATTTCTAGGTATTTTATGTATTTATGTAGCTATAGTAAATGGGATTGCCATCTTGATTTCCTTTTCAGCTAGTTTGTTATTCATGTATAGAAATGCTACGAATTTTTGCAAGTTGATTTTGTACCCTGCAAACTCACAGAATTTGTTTATCAGGTCTAAGAGCTTTTTGTTGAATTCAGCCATGAAGCCATCTGGTCCTGGGCTTTTCTGCCTTGGAAGGTTTTTTATTATTTTATGATCCTTTCTATTTCTGAGGCATCTGTTGTAATTTCTTCACTTTCATTATTGATTTTATTTATTTGGGTCTTCTTTCTTTATTTCTTAGACTAGCTAAGGGTTTGCATTTTAAAAAAAAAAACTCTCCGTTTTATTTTTTCTACAGTTTTTATGTTCTCTACCTGATTTGTTCATGTTCTGATTTATTATTTACTTCCTTCTGCTAATTTGGGGCTTAGAGTGTTCTTCTTTTTCTAGTTATTTGATGTATAATGTTAGATTACTTGCTTCAGAGTTTTCTTCTTTTTTAATGCAGGCATTTATTGCTATGATTGTGCCTTTTAGAACTGCTTTTACTGCATAACATAGGTTTTGACATGTTCTGTTTCCCTTGTCATTTGTCTCAAGATGTTTTTAACATCACTTTTATTTACTCTTTGACACATTGATTGTCTAGGAGCACATTGGTTAATTTCCACATATTTGTGAATTTGTTAAGATTTCTTTTGTTACTAATTTCTAGTTTCACTTCACACCATTGTGCTCTGAAACCATACTAGATATAATTTCAATCTTCAATTCATTAAGACTTGTTTTGTGGACTAACATATGGTCTATCCTAGAGAATGTGCCATACTGAAGAAAAATGTATATTCTGGTATTGGCTGGAGAGTTCTGGATATGACTGTTAGGTCCATTTGGTCAAAAGTACAATTTAAGTCCAGTATTTTCTTATTAATTTTCTGTCTGGTTGATCTATTTGTTGTTGAAAGAGGGGTACTGAAGTCCCCTACTATTACTATGTTGCCATTTATGGAATTCTTATAATGTAAAAATGTGTTTCCTTAATAGTGTCCTGTTAAGTTCCACAGGTTGTCTTTACTGTTTTTATTCTTTCTTTTTTTTCTGTTATTAAGTAATTTTAAATGATTTAAGTTCACAGATTACTTCTTCTGCTTGATCTAGTCTTCTATTAAAGCTCTCAATTGTTTGATTTCATTGACTGAATTCTTCAGCTCCAAGATTTCTGTCTGGTTCTTTTTTTATTATTTTTGAGATGGAGTTTCACTGTTGTTGCCCAGGCTAGAGTGCAATGGCGTAGTCTCAACTCACCACAACCTCCACTTCCTGGGTTCAAGTGATCCTCCTGCCTCAGCCTCCCAAGTAGCTGGGATTACAGGCACCTACCACCATCCTTGGTTAATTTTTGTATTTTTAGTAGAGATGGAGTTTCATCATGTTGGCCAGGCTGGTCACAAACTCCTGACCTTAAGTGATCCACCCACCTCGGCCTCCCAAAAAGGTGGAATTACAGGCATGAGCCACTGTGCCCAGCTGGTTCTTTTTTTTTTTTTTTTTTTTTTTTTTTTTGTTGAGACAGAGTCTTGCTCTGTCACCCAGGCTGGAGTACAGTAGAGTGATCTTGGCTCACTGCAAGCTCCACCTCCCGAGTTCACACCATTCTCCTGCCTCAGCCTCCTGAGTAGCTGGGACTACAGGCGCCCACCACCATACTCAGCTAATTTTTTCTGTATTTTTAGTAGAGATGGGGTTTCACTGTGTTAGCCAGGATGTTCTTGATCTCCTGACCTCATGATCTGCCTGCCTCGGACTCTCAAAATACTAGGATTACAGGTATGAGCCACTGCACCTGGCCCAGCCAGTTCATTTTTATGATATCTATATCTTTGTTGAATTTTTCATTCAGATCATGAATTGTTTCCTGATTTCATTGAATTGTTTGTTTTCTCTTGGGTCTCACTGAGTTTTCTTAATTATCTTGAATTTCTTGTCAGGCAATTTGTAAATTTTCATTTCTTTGGGATTAGTTACTGGGCAATTATTGTGTTCCTTTGGTGGTGTCATGATTCCTTGCTTTTTAAAATGTGTCTTGTGTGTCTGCATTGATGTTTGCCCATCTGGTGGTACAGTTAACTCTTCCAAACTTCACAGAATGAGTTCTATAGGGGAAGACTATCTCTTGCACACTGACTCAGGGGTGCCAGTTGGGCAGGGTGTGGTGGCTCTGGTTTCACTTAGGCACAGTGGTATAGTCTTCATGAAGCTTCTTCAGTTATGATCAACATTAGCAATGACTATAAGTACCTCAGTGGTCTATGCTACAGGAGTTTGTGGTTGTGACAGTGGCTGTGTTATTATAGAGCAATTACTTTAGGGACCCTAAGAGGATATGACAATAGTCCAGGTTCTGTGAGGTCAGGTGCAGTGGTAGCAAAGACCCAGGAATGCCAAGTTGCCACTGTAGCTTGGGCCCCAGGGGCAGGAAGCAGCACAGTGCTGACTCTACTACTTGGAGAGGCAAGATGTATCAGTATCTCAGACTGCACAGGACTAGTCCATTTCCAGGTAGGTGGAATACTGTGGCTATTAGGCCTGGAGGACAGTTTAGCCAAGGCTCTGATTTTCTAGGACATGAGGAGTTACATCTGATTGACCACAGAAAGTGTGGCTACACAGGTAAGCAGAATCTCTGGATCCCTGGGGGTGGGGTACTGTGTCAACTGTGATGCTGGAAGGTGCAGTTGCTCTGGTGTGCCAAAGGCTTGGAGCCTTGGGAGGTCAGGTGTTGCATCACCTGCCAGATGGGGAATGAGACTACTCCAGAGTGCAGGAGACCTGGAGTCCCTGGGAGATAAGACATTGTATCTGCTCTAGGGCCAGAGTGAAACTGCTCCAGTGCCCCAAAGGCCTGAAGTCCCTGAAGCAGGAGTGCTACTTCAACTGTGGCTCCAAGGGTCACAACTGCTCTTATGTGCAGAAGGCCTGAGGTCCCCAGTGGGTGAGGTGCTGTGTTGGCTGTGATAACAGGGGTGCAACTGCTCTGATATTTCAAGGCTTCAGGTCCCTGAGGATGGAGAATCACTTCAGCTCAACCCTATGGGGAGGTTGAGCCAGGAACTGAGATGAGGAGGATGAAGCAGATTTGTAGTAATTTGGCCATAGGAAGTAGGTTGTAGCAGCAACTCTGCTCAGGGATGGCACACTATCAGGTAGGCACCATGCAGTGGCATCTGAGCCTCAGAGATGGAGAGACAGAGGGCTGCAGTGCTGCCCCAGAGCAGGACATACTCTATCAGGGGTTCAATTTTAAGATGGCCCAGAGCAGTAACAGCATGGGTCACTGGGAGGCAAGGCACAGCATTGGCTGTTTCTCTGGGGGTAGCTCAGCATGTAGACTCCCAGGAGCTCCCTCAGCTGGACTCAGAACCTATGAGGACTGTAGGAATCTCCAGTAGCAAATACTACAGGTGTCCACAGTGGTGATGGTTGCTGCTGGGGTCCTCTGGCTTACCTTTTTCCCTACAGGGAGAAATCCCTACTAGTTCTGAGCTGATCCTGACTGAGGGGATGGAGTGGCTGAGGCAGGTTGTTTCTTCCCTTCTCTTTGTGACTATCTTGGGTTTCTGTGCTCTACAGGATTTCTGCTGCATCTTTGCTGTTCTCCTTTAAAGGTGATTTCCTTTCATTATTTTGGTCAAAACATAGTTTATTTGTTGTTTGAAATTTTTTATGGAGTAGGGAGAGTGCAAGGAATTTCTAGTCAGCCATCTTCATAACATCATTCTATGATGGACATTTTAAATATAACTTTTGTTTTATAAAGTAAGATTTTTCTATAAGACATATAATACAAAACAGCTTTAGGAAGTTTAGAAAGTTAAATAGTTCCTCAAATCTTACAATAAAAAGCACCTAGCTCCTGCCTGTCCCTCCCACCCCAGTCCTTCCTCCCAAAGATGCTCCTTTTCAATTCTTCTAAAAGTTGTTTCTTTTTTCTATAAGTATAGTTAGTTTAACTTTTGCTAAAATAAATACTTACAGCAGAGAGGGTTCCAAGATGGCCCAATACGAACAGCTCCACTCTACAGCTCCCAGCGTGAGTGACACAGAAAATGGGTGATTTCTACATTTCCAACTGAGGTACTGGGTTCATTTCACTGGGGTTTGTTGGACAGTGGGTGCAACCCACGGATTGTCAGCTGAAGCAGGGCGGGGCATCGCCTTACCCGGGGAAGCACAAGGGGTTGGGGAATTCCCTTTCCTAGCCAAGGGAATTTGTGACAGATGGTACCTGGAAAATTGGGACACTCCCAGCATAATACTGCATTTTTCCAATGGTCTTAGCAAACAGCACACCAGGACATTATATCCTATGCCTGGCTCGGAGGGTCCCATGCCCATAGAGCCTTGCTCACTGCTAGCACAGCAGTCCGAGATCGAACTGCAAGGCAACGGCGAGACTCGGGGAGGGGCGTCCACAATTGCTGAGGCTTGAGTAGGTAAACAAAGTGGCCAGGAAGCTCAAACTGGGTGGAGCCCACCACAGCTCAAGGAGGCCTTCCTGCCTCTGTAGACTCCACCTCTAGAGGCAGAGCATAGCTGAACAAAAGGCAGCAGAAATTTCTGCAGACTTAAATGTCCCTGTCTGACAGCTTTGAAGAGAATAGTGGTTCTCCCAGCATGGAGTTTGAGATCTAAGAACAGACAGACTGCCTCTTCAAGGCCTGAGTAGCCTAACTGGGAGACACCTCCCAGTAGAGGCCAACTGATACCTCATACAGCCAGGTGCCCCATGAGATGAAGCTTCCAGAAGAAGGATCAGGCAGCAACATTTGCTGTTCTGCAATATTTGCTGTTCTGCAGCCTCCACTGGTGATACCCAGGCAAACAGGGTCTGGAGTGGACCTCCAGCAAACTCCAACAGACCTGCAGCTGAGAGTCCTGACTGTTAGAAAGGACACCCACACCAAAACCCCATCTCTAGGTCACCATCATCAAAGACCAAAGGTAGATAAAACCACAAAGATGGGGACAAAACAGAGCAGAAAAGCTGAAAATTCCAAAAATCAGAGTGCCTCTTCCCCTCCAAAGGAACACAGCTCCTTGCCAGCAACGGAACAAAGCTGGACAGAGAATGACTTTGATGAGTTGACAGAAGTAGGCCTCAGAAGATCAGTAATAACAAACTTCTCCAAGCTAAAGGAGGATGTTTGAACCTATCACAAAGAAGCAAAAAACCTTGAAAAAAGATTAGAGGAATGGCTAACTAGAATAAACAGCATACAGCATAGAGAAAACCTTAAATGACCTGATGGAGCTGAAAACCATGGCACGAGAACTATGTGACACATGCAGAAGCTTCAGTAGCTGATTCAATCAAGTGGAAGAAAGGGTATCAGTGATTGAAGATCAAATGAATGAAACCAAGTGAGAAAAGAAGTTTAGAGGAAAAAGAGTAAAAAGAAATGAACAAATCCTCCAAGAAATATGGGACTATGTGAAAAGACCAAATCTATGTCTGATTGGTGTACCTGAAAGTGATGGGGAGAATGGAAGCAAGCTGCAAAACACTCTTCAGGATATTATCCAGGAGAACATCCCCAACCTAGCAAGGCAGGTCAACATTCAAATTCAGGAAATACAGAGAAAGCCACAAAGATACTCCTCGAGAAGAGCAACTCCAAGACACATAATTGTCAGATTCACCAAAGTTGAAATGAAGGAAAAAATGTCAAGGACAGCCAGAGAGAGAGGTCGGGTTACCCACAAAGGGAAGCCCATCAGACTAACAGCAGATCTCTCAACAGAAACTCTACAAGACAGAAGAGAGTGGGGGCCAATATGGAACATTCTTAAAGAAAACAATTTTCAACCCAGAATTTCATATCCAGTCAAACTAAGCTTCATAAGTGAAGGAGAAACAAAATCCTTTACAGACAAGCAAATGCTGAGAGATTTTGTCACCACCAGACCTGCCTTACAAGAGCTCCTGAAGGAAATACTAAACATGGAAAGGAACAATCAGTACCAGCCACTGCAAAAACATGCCAAATTGTAAAGGCCATTGATACTATGAAGAAACTGCACCAACTAACGAGCAAAATAACCAGCTAACATCATAATGACAGGATCAAATTCACACATAATAATATTAACCTTAAATGTAAATGGACTAAATGGTCCAATTAAAAGACACAGACTGGCAATTTGTGTAAAGAGTCAAGACCCATCAGTGTGCTGTATTCAGGAGACCCATCTCATGTGCAGAGACACACATAGGCTCAAAATAAAGGTATGGAGGAAGATCTACTAAGCAAATGGAAAAAAAAAAAAAGAAGCAGGGGTTGCAATCCTAGTCTCTGATAAAACAGACTTTAAACCAACAAACATCAAAAGAGACAAAGAAGGCCATTACATAATGGTAAAGGGATCAATTCAACAAGAAGAGCTAACTATCCTAAATATATATGCACCCAACAC
>NW_016805422.1:431109-453200 GCF_001698545.2 Rhinopithecus bieti
ACAGCCAACAGACACATGAAAAAATGCTCATCATCACTGGCCATCAGAGAAATGCAAATCAAAACCACAATGAGATACCATCTCACACCAGTTAGAATGGCAATCATTAAAAAGTCAGGAAACAACAGGTGCTAGAGAGGATGTGGAGAAATAGGAACGCTTTTATACTGTTGGTGGTACTGCAAACTAGTTCGACCATTGTGGAAGACAGTGTGGCGATTCCTCAAGGATCTAGAATTAGAAATACCATTTGACCCAGCCATCCCATTATTGGGTATATACCCAAAGGATTATAAATCATGCTGCTATAAAGACACATGCACTCGTATGTTTATTGTGGCACTATTCACAATAGCAAAAACTTGGAACCAACTCAAATGTCCATCAATGATAGACTGGATTAAGAAAATGTGGCACATATACACTATGGAATACTATGCAGCCATAAAAAAGGATGCATTCGTGTCCTTTGTAGGGACATGGATGAAGCTGGAAACCTTCATTCTGAGCAAACTATCACAAGGACAGAAAACCAAACACTGCATGTTCTCACTCATAGGTGGGAATTGAACAATGAGAACACTTGGACAGAGGGTGGGGAATATTACACACCAGGACCTGTCGTGGGGTGGCAGGAGGGGAGGGATAACATTAGGAGAAATACCTAATATAAATGACGAGTTAATGGGTGCAGCACACCAACATGGCACATGTATACATGTGTAACAAACCTGCACGTTGTGCACATGTACCCTAGAACATAAAGTAAAATAAAAAAAAATTACTAATAAACATAATTATGGCTGCTAAATATTATTTCTGAGCCAATTAATATGCCATGATTACATTTCCATTCTTATACAATTTCTTTATTTTTCCTAAAGTTATTAATTACCTAACATTTATAAAATTGACTTAGATTTCTCTCTACTTTATAGTGATTCTCCCTATAGATTCTTGGAGAGCTATGAATCTCCTCTTAATGCTATTATGTGTTCCACATAGCCAAATGCATGAGATAATGTAACATTTCTTTCTCTCTTTTTTCCCTAGATACTCGCTTCCTCAAGTTTTCTGTCTTCCTCCTATAATTGAGGCTGATTATCTCTAAGCCTGCAGCATAGCTATTTTCCTACCCTTTCCTTTTGCCATCTTTGGAACTTTCCTTAACCCTCCTCCTGTGTTGAATTCCTTGTGTCATCGATTTCACAGCTCACTCTTTTTTTATTTACTCATTACTATGGTAAATATTCTCCATCAGCCTCTTGAGAAAGGATATATAGGAAATGTTAAGTGTCAAGTCCTTTTATATTTCAAAATGTCAATATTCTACGTTCACAGTTGACTAATGGCATTTGGATGGTTTCCAATTTTCCTCTCTTACAAACTCATGCTTCAGTTAAGATTCTTGTAACATCTCCAACCACAAGTGGATAACTTTTTCTGTTATATGCAGTTAGATGTAAAACTGTTGGATGTTAAAATGGGAGTAACTTTAATTAGATAAGATATTGCCAAATTGTTCTCTAAAGTAATTTCTAACAATTCATACCTCATGAGAAGTGTTAAAGTGTTCCCATTTAGGTTATTTTTAATTCATTATGCTGGCCACTCAATGAGCCCTTTCAATCTGGAGATCTATGTCCTTTAGTGCCAAGAAAATATCCTGCAGTATTATCTTAAAAGTTTTTTTCTCAATTTTTACTCTTCCTGGAAGTTGTAATTGATAAATTCAGACCAACCCTCTAAATACATTATCTGATTTTCTTACTTTTATTCTTGCATTGTTCTTTAAGTTTTTACCATTTAGCTTTATCGACCCTCTTTAATGTATGTTTTTTAATTGACAGATAAAAACTGTATATACTGATTATGTACATCAGGAGTCCCCAACCCCCAGACTATGGACCGGGACCAGTCTGTGGCCTGTTAGGAACTGGGCCACACAGCAGGAAGTGAGCGGCGAGTGAGGGAGGCATCATCTGTATTTACAGCTGCACCCTGTCACTCACATTATTGCCTAAGCTCCACCTCCTGTCAGATCAGTGGAGGCATTAGATTCTCACCAGAGTGCAAACCCTATTGTGAACTGCACATGCAAGAGATCCAGGTTGTACACTCCTTATGATAATCTAATGCCTGATGATCTGTCACTGTCTCCCATCATCCCCAGATGGGACAATCTAGTTGCAGAAAAACATGCTCAAGGCTTTCACTGATTCTACATTATGATGAGTTGTATAATTATTTCATTGTATATTATAATGTAATAATAATAGAAATAAAGCACACAATAAATGTAATGTTCTTGAATTACTCTAAAACCATCCCTCTCTCCCGGCCTGTGGAAAAATTATCTTTCACAAAACCAGTCCCTGGAGCCAAAAGGCACTGATGTATATGATGTTTTGAAATATGTATACATCATGGAATGGTTAAACCAGGCTAATTAACACATGTATATTAATTCCTTTATCATTTGTTTGTGATGAGACACTTAAAATCTACTCTCTTAGCAATTTTCAAGCATATAATACATTGTTATTAACTATAGTCACCATGTTGTACAATAGATCTTGAACTTATTCTTCTGTTTAACTGAAAATTTTGTGTCCTTTGACCAAAATGTATTTGTCTGACATTTGTACACCTTCTTTGTCTTGGAAAATTTTCCAACTTTTTTTCTTTGTTGGAAATTTTTAACTTGAGTTAGTATATTTTCCTGGATCCTTTTCTTCTTTACTAATAACTTTTTTTCAAAATCATCTTGTAGCCTCTTCATGGAGGAAACATATTTTCTCATATTTCTAAGGATATTAATTATAGTTGGATTTTTTCTTCTCTATGTTTTCTATGACGTATCTGTTTTATTTCTAAATTCCTTTTACCTTATTTATTCTTTCTTTTGATCAGAATCGTTTCTTAAACATCTGGCAATCCTTGGGTCCTCCTTCATATTTTAGAATGATGCACTCAAAAATATATGGGAGCCTTTGTAGCCACTGGCTGAGTTTGACAACCAGTAGGCTTTAACAGAGGATGCACGAAGACTTCTATTAGTACTTCTATCTCTCGCCTTCACTATGGATCAACAATATTCTCTACTATACTTGTCCCTTACTCTGGATTCTCTCTGATCCAGAAATAAACTGGTTTCCTTCTGATCCAGAAAATAAACTTCAGGTCTCCTTAGGAATGTACTATGGGAAGGGAAGATCCTGGTAGGATAAAGGATAATTTGGCATCACATATTTAACTATCACCCTAAATGAATCTGATGTATATGAATATTCAAAGACAATAATTTGAGAAATACTAAAACAGTGATCAAAAGCACTTCCAGCTCTAAAATTATATTTCTGTAATACAAAGCAGCAACAATGTGACTAATATATTAATTGGTATTTTATATTCTTTCATCAAGGATTAGCATGCTAATAAGATTCCAAAAAGGGCAAAGATGTTACTAAATTATTTTAAAGTCTCTTTTAATGCTAACAAATTCTTAAAATGCTTGGCTGCTTTTGTTTCTCTGAATATAATATGAGATAGATGAGCAAAACTGGATTTAAAACTGTGGCAATGAACTCACTATAACTTAGCATAATCATGCTCTTGTGATTCTTTTACAACATGTGTTGAGCTTTTACAGTAGTCTTGCACATAGAGAAACTTGAGCAGAAACCAAGTCCATTCCTCAGACAGTAACACTCTGAATTTTACTAAGCTACTTTCTAATTTTATTTATAATAATAATTTTGGTTTTGCCAAGTGACTGATGACTAATATTACTATCATTTATACTGTAACCCTAAATGGTCTTCCTTCAACATTAATTTCCTCTTCTCAATATTCTATTCTTGATGTCTCAAAGCTTCCTCCTCTTCTTCTTTCAAATTTAGAAAGAGGTCACCTATTTTGGAAAACATAGAAATTGACATCATTCTACAAATTCCTCTGAATCCCACTTTGTTTATCTCCTCAGTTTTCATTCACTACCAAGTGACTAATTTACTTCTATTGCCTCTAACTTTTTGCAGTTTGATTCCTGCCTCACCCCAGAAACCAAACCCTTATAGTGATGGTTTTGTCACTTTTCTGCTCGGTTGCCTGGTCTTCCTCAACAAATATCATGTCCTGAGTGCCAACTTCAGCTCCTATATTGAAATCTTTGCTTATGTAGTTTGCCCTGCTAACAATGCATACTTTTCTCACTAGCTGTTCAAATCATGCCAATTCTTGAAGGTATGGGTTAAAATTTTCACACTAATAGAAGCCATAACAATTAAAAGTACTCTTTTAATTTCTTCCTTTTATTCCACTAATGTGACAGTTCCACATACTACCATAAATTATCTTTGCATGTATTTATCTTTTGTCCCTTAAAAAAATTGGAAACTTTCTGGAGACAAAACTTTTATTTCCTGTATACTGTTTATTTTTTAAAACTTACAGTTAATTAAAAATGCATTTAGCAGTCTAAAATTACTTTGTTCATTCCAGAACAATTTATTTGATTGGCCTTTATAGCAAAACTGAAAAGTAAATCAGCCAAAACTGTTTTTTAACTTGACAAAATGCTTAGTTTAAGAGCTTTACCCTCCCAGAAATGTGGTTCCCAGAGTACTTGCAATTATTTCATTGTAAAGGAGACAGATAAATTAATTTCATTGTACAAATTTATCAATTTCTGAAGGTGATGAAGATGACATTTTCAAAGAATATCAGAGACTTATAAAAACCTAGAGAGAAAATCAAATACTATATGATCAATGATATAAAAGAAGTGCAAATCAAAAATACATTTTATTCAAAAGATTATCATATATGAAATTCACAAACATGTCAAAATTAAGCAAGACACCTGTAAGCAACCAAGGGATCAGAGAATAAATCGTCACAAAGTAAATTAGAAAAGATTTTGAAATGAATAAAAATTAAAACATAACATGTTAAAATTTAAGGAATGTTGCTAAAGCAGTACTTAGAGGCAAATTTATAAGTATAAAAGCCTTTATTTTAAATGAAAAGAAACTCTCAACTCAACAATCTACCTTTCACTTTGAGACACTAGAAAAGAATAGCAAACTAAATCAAGTAGAAGGAGGAAAATAATAATTATCAGAGTGGAAATAAGTGAAACATAGAATAGAAAACAATATAAGAAAGCTATAAAACCAAAATTTTTCCTTGAAATGATAAACAAAATTGAAAATCTTTAGGTCAATTGACCAAGAGAAAAAACCAAAGACTCAAATTACTAAAATCAGGAATTAAAAGGTACCTTTACAAAAATAAAAATGATTATAAGTGAATACATTCCACACCAGCAAATGAGACAACCTAAATGCAATGGATCATATATCTTTAAAATATACAACTATTGAAAATGACTCAAGAAGAAATAGAATACCTGAATAGACCTATCATAAGTAAAGAGAATGAATTAGTAGTTTTAAAACTTTCCACAGAGAGAAGCCAAGGACTAGACGGTTTCACTGTTAAAATCTACCAAACATTTAAAAATTAACACCAATCCTTCATAAATTTTCCGGAAGGAAGGAAGGAAGGAAGGAAGGAAGGAAGGAAGGAAGGAAGGAAGGAAGGAAAGAAGAAAGAAGGAAGAAGGTAAGGAAGGAAAGAGGAGAAGAGGAGGAAGGAAGGGAAGGAAGGAGGTAAGGAAGGAAGCGAAGAAGGAAGGAAGGAAGGAAGGAGCGGGAAAGAGAAAGAGATGAGAGAGAGACGGAGATGAGACGGAGGGTGGGGGAGGGAAGGAAGATAGGACACTGTCTTATCGCATCTGAGGTCAAAAAATCAAACAAAGATACTACAAGAAACCTATAAACCAATATTTGTATAAATATAAATGCAAAAATCCTCAACAAAATACTAGCGAACCAAATCTAGTGACATAGAATGAATTATATATACCATGACAAATGGGATTTATCATAGGAATGCATGCAAAATGAATTATATATACCATGACAAATCTGCTTAATTTTGACATATTTGTGAATTTCATATATAATGATCTTTTGAATAACATATATTTTCGATTTGCAGTTCTTTTATATCATTGATCACATAGTATTTGATTTTATCTCTAGGATTTTTACAAGTCTCTGACATTCTTTGAAATGTGAAAATCCATCGATGGTAATATGTCATATTGATAGGATAAAGAACAAAAGCTTCATGATCACTAAATAGATTCAGGAAAAGCACTTAATTCAGCCTTATTTCATGATAAAAATACTCACGTAACTAGGAATTAAAGGGAACTCCTTAACCTTATAAGGGTGTACATGAAAAACTCACTGCTAACATTATAGTAAATGGTGAAAGAATGAATGCTTTCCCTGAAAGATCAAGAATAAGATACTGATGTCTACTCCTGTCTTTTGTATTAAACATTGTACTGGAGGTTGTGTCCAGGGATATTATGCAACAAAAAGAAATACAAGACATCCAGACTGGGACAGAACACTTAAATCTATACCTATTCATAAATGACATCATGTTGTATATAGAATATTCTTTAAAAATGCACACACAAAAACAAAAAACTACTAGAACTTATAAACAAGTTTAGTATTTATTGCGGAATAGACAATTGCAAAATACACAATTAATATGCTAAGTCAATTACATTTCTATACACTAGCAACAAGCAGTCCAAAATCAAATTAAGAAAATAATTCAACTTACAATAGCATCAGACATGAATTTAAAACTTGAGAATACATTTAACAATATAAATGTAAGACTTGTGCACTGAAAACTACAAAAATCATTGAAAAAAATTAAAGAAGGTATAAACAAATTGAAAGATATTTCATGTTCATGGATCAGAAGACTTAATACTGTTAAGATGTCATTATTCCCCAAATTAATCTACAGATTCAATGTAAACCCTAGTAAAATTCTATCTACCTTTTGTTCAGAAATTGGCAAGCTGATCCTAAAATTCATATGGAAATATAAGGGAGCCAAAATAACCAAACAATCTTGTAAAATAACAAAGTTGGAGAACTCACATTCCCTGACTTCAAAACTTACTATGAAGTTACAATAATGAAGATAATGTAGTATTCACGTAAGGACAGACATACATATCAATGGAAAGTCCAGAAATCAACTCTTACACTTAATGCTCAATTGATTTTTGACAGAAGTGTCAAATAAATTTGATAAGGAAGAAATGATCTTTTCAACAAATGATGCTGAGATAACTGAATATCCATATGCAAAAGAATGAACTCAGACTCTCATTTAGAACCATATACAAATATTAACATAAAATGGATTATAAGTCTAAATGTAAGAGGTAAAAATATAAAACGCTTTTAAAAATATTTGGGGTAAATCTCTTTGACTTTCGTTTTGACAATGTTTTCCTGGAAGTTACACCAAAAGCACAATAATGACAACAACAAAAATAGACAAATTAGATGTTATCAAAATTAAAGATTTTGTGCATCAAACTACATTATTCATGAAATGAAAAGATAATCCACAGAATAGGAGAAAATGTATGCTAATCTTATATGTGATAAATGTCTTATATGCAGAATATATAAAGAATTCTTACAATTCAACAATGAAAAGACAAATAACCCACACAGAGAATTTGAATAAACATTTTTCCAGATCGGGCGTGGTGGCTCACATCTGTAATCCTAGCACTTTGGGAGGCCGAGGCAGGTAGATCACTTGAGGTCAGGAGTTCAAGACCAGCCTGGCCAACATAGTGAAAACCATCTCTACTAAAAATACAAAAATTAGCTGGGCATGGTGGTATGTGTCTGTAATCCCAACTACTCGGGAGACTGAGGCACAAGAATCACTTAAACCCAGGAGGCAGAGGTTGCAGTGAGCTGAGATTGGGCCACTGCACTCCAGCCTGGGCTACAGAGCAAGACTCTGTCTTAAAAAAAAAAAAAAAAAATCTCAAAAGAAGATATATAAATTCCCAATAAGCACATAAAAAGATGGTCAACATCATTAGTCATCATAGAAATGCAAATCAAAACCACAAGGAGGTGCCACTTAACAACCACTAAGATTGCTAAAATAAAAAAGACAAATAATAACAAGTGCTGACAAGAATTTGGAGACATTAGAACCCTCACACATTGTTGGTGGAATTATAAATAATGGAATCACTTTGGAAAACAATTTGGCAGTCCTTCAAAAGTTTAAACACAGTGTTACCACATAAGCTGGCAATTTTACTCCTAGGTACATACCCAAGAGAACTGAAAACATATATCCACACAAAGACTTGTACAAAAAATTTTTATGGTAGCATTATTCATCATAGTCAAAAAATGAAAATGCTAAATGCCATTAACTGATGAATGAATAAAATATGGCATATTGATACAATGGAATATTATTCAGCCATAAAAAGGAATGAAGTATTGACATATGCTATCAGTATTTCAAGGATAAACATTGAATACACTATGCTTAGTGAAAGAAGCCAACCACAAAAGGCCATACATTACATGATTCCATTTTTAGTCAATGACCAGAATGGGCAAATCCAGAGACAGGAAAAGTACATTAGTAGTTGCCAGAAGCTAAAGGGAGGAGAGAATAGAGAGTGACTGCTAATGAATATCGAGCTTCTTTGGGGGTGGTAAAAATGTTCTGGGATTACACAGTGGTGATGGTTGCACAACTCTGTGAACACATTAATGAATTGTACATTTTAAAAAGCTTATCATGCACCATGATATATTGTCAAAATCTATTCAGTGATTATGGAAAGACAGCAATATGTTGTGTCAATAAATACATAATTAATTTATGTAATAAAAATTAGTTTCTCAGAAACACATAAATTTCCTTCCTTCATGAAAATTAACATAATAAATCACTTTTAACCTAAAGCACTATTGGTGCTGAATGCATTTTGCTTTATTGAATAATAATTTGTTTCATTTTAGTCTAGACTGCCTCAGAGAACATTTTAGAAAAGGAATTATCTTTCACTTGGTTTTATTGTCTATCACTAAGTGCATGTATATATCTGTCTGTAAGTGTAAATACTGGCACAGAACAAGAAAGGAGAAAGAAATTTGCTTTTCAGGTGTCATCATTTTAACCCCAAAACAACATTTTCATCATTTTTGTGCTGTTTGCTGAACTAATTTATTTTGATGTTGTCTAGACATATCACTGACATTTAAAACCAATGATAATCATTAGTCATGAGGTGCCAGGATTTCTTTTCTCTCAAACAATTCTACATCACGGAGGAACAATGCTGAGGGCGCTTCTGCATCTGGATCGTTTCCTGCAGATTTAATACATGCTAACTAACACTCCATTAATTCCTTTTAATCTTTGCTGTTGTCTGAATTCTAAAAACAAACCTAAACATATATCAACTCTCACTCAAAACCCTTGGCAATGAGTTTAGACTCAATACACACTGCTAGAAAGAAGAAAAGGAGGCAAGGAAAAAGAAAAAAAAGAGAAATTTGAAGCATCTTCACCACTGTAATCACCATTCTTTAAATTATAAAGGGGAAGCTCATTTTACCACTAAAATGATAAAAGTTATTACTAATGGTCTTCAAGTGGTTGTCATTTTCTAATATTGGCACAGTGAATGGTGTCCAACATACATTAAGAATCCTCAGGGTTTGGGCTCCTCTAACTCTTCAAAACATTGACATCATCTGATGAGAGGTAGAAAGGAAGTGTCACCCATGGAATTATAGCTTTTATTTAATGTATAAAAGCTAACTCAATATTACTGTGACCATTAGGTTATGGTTAGTAGTAATAACTTCCAATTTTACCATGCTGTGTTCGAAGCACTTATACATTTATTTAATTTTATTATCACATCACCATTTAAAATCAGAAGAAATTAAGTATTACTAGGATCCCTTTCCAGATAAATACACTAAAATACAGATCTAACTCCCTTGTCTTTGTGGTCTGGTTTTCACAGGCTCCAATACCTTTTTTTCTCAAAGCTTTCCTTTGTAAAATACTACAAAACATATGGAACATAAACCAATAGCTTAAGCATACATGCTCTAACCTATTCCTTAATAAGCAGTCACATATTTTCAGACTAGCTTTTAGAATAATTTATACTGCTTTATAAGTAATGATTCTTATAACAAAGAGGAATGAAATAAAACTTCAAGTGTAAATATATGCTATAACATAAAGTGCTCCAAGGATCATCCATGCCTGACCTCTGAAGGGAAGTTTAAGAGAACAGAGCAAGCCTTCAGCACCAACTACTGCAAGTCTCGTTTTCAATTTTTGTTTGAGTTTGTATCTTGGATTTGTTTGTAAGGTATCCTACACCAGAGATTATTTCTGTATCTCCTCATGAAAATGTGCCTGAGATGTGACAAAATGTGCTTTTTGTCATGTTTAACACACTCATTAAGAAATTATTCTAAAATCTTTGGGGAATGAGAAAAAGAAGGTGAGATAGATATATATATATATATGTATGTATGTATTTTTAGACAGAGTCTTGCTGTGTTGCCCAGGCTGTAGGGCAGTGGCATGATCTCGGCTCACTGCAAGCTCCACCTCCCAGGTTCACGCCATTCTCCTGCCTCAGCCTCCCGAGTAGCTGGGACTACAGGTGCCCGCCACCACACCCGGCTAATTATTTGTATTTTTAGTAGGGATGGGGTTTCACCGTGTTAGCCAGGATGGTCTCAATCTCCTGACCTTGTGATCCACCCACCTCAGCCTCCCAAAGTGCTGGGTTTACAGGTGTGAGCCACCGCGCCTGACCAAGAAGGTGATATTTCAAGTCTCCTTTTGGGATGAATTTTGCTAGGGGAGCAGATAAATCACATGTTTTTGCATTTATTATTATTTGGTAAGTATTTATTATTGATCTGTAATTCTGTGCCAGGTTTATTTCTGGCACTGAAGACACAACATTAAACAAGAAATAGAAGTTCCTTGCCACCCATGAGCTTAAGTTGCAGTGGTCGTAAATGACCAATAAACAAATGCAAAAATTAAAAGAATATTGCAGAGTTGAAGTTTGTATATAGAGAACTAAAACAGGGCAATGTAAGAGAAAAGCTGAGAGATGTTTTTGCTTGAGTTGTCAAGGAAAGCCTCTGTTGAAGGCGATATTTAAGCTGAGATTTAAAAACAAACACTACGACAATGTGGGAGGAACCTACAGTGTTCTAAAGTACAATAAGCTTGACTTGTTGAAGAGCAAAAGGAAGTCCACTGCGGCTTAACAATAGAGGCCAAGACAAGAAAGTGATACAGATGATGTTGGAGAGCTAGGCAGGAACCAGATCACATCAGGGTTTGTGTACTGATGAGAAAGACCTAGCACAGAGTAAGATATTGATGATGGTGGATAGAAAGGGAATCACAATACAGCATTACAGTACTAGCTGTTCATTTGCCTCTCTTTTGCTTTATGCCATTTTTAGAGGGACTTAATTGGGATACAACTATACTAATCACCCCATAAAATAGTGATGATAAAGATTTCCAGTAAAAGAACTCCATTCATTCTCATTCTGATGGAGCCACGCTGTCCCAGTATAAAAGTAATACAAATTAAAATTAAAAAAAAAATAAAACATTATGAACATCACAAAAATCAAGATAAAGATTTTATAAGTAAAAAAGGGGGAAAATACAAAGTAGTCACTTGTACTGGAGCCATGAGCTAAAGACTTCTAGGTCTGAAAAGATATTGACAGCTGGCAGATTAAAAGAGACAGGACCAAGCTCCTTGTTTGCAGCCAGAGGGTTTGGTGGGATTATTTCCCTTTTTAGAGAAAGGACTGAAAAATATCCCTACTATTTTAGAGCAGAGGTTTTCAATAAGAAGTATGTTTACCACACAGCCCCCAGGGGACATTTGGTAATGCCTGCAGACATTTCAATTGTCGAAACTGGGAAGGGAGAATAGCTGCTAACATCTAGTGTGCAGAGGCTGGACACAAAAAAGCCCCCAGCAACAAAAAAATATCTGGCCCAAACTGTCAATGGTGCCAACACATCAGTAGTGAACTAGTGAGTGTCAAGTCTCAACAGTGAGTAACAGTGGTCTACAGGTACAGTTTGAGTCACTTACAAGCCCAGTGCCTTCAGAAATCACAGGCAAAATCTCTAACCAAAAATTAAGCCAAGCTGTCCATTGGCTCATGGTTGGATATGTAAAATCTTCAATATTCACCTAGAAGCAGGAGGCACAAAGTGAATACTAAGGCCTGCTTATGAACTGCCATCCTGAATGGCAATCTCAAAACTTCTAGAAAAGGAAAAGTGGCAACAGAGGAGAAATGTAAAGCAACATTAAAACGAACTTTCAATGAAAATTCCATAAACACATCAAGAAATGCTAAGATGAACCACAAACCAACAATTAGGATATGAATGCATTCAAGACATAATAAATTTTAAGAAAAAAAGTGATAAAGATTAAAAACAAGTGTATTCATAATTATCAAATATTTATACAAAGTATAAATGACACCCAAAAAAACTATGAAACAAAGAAAGCAAAAATAAAATAAGAAGGAGTTGAAATAAAACATTTTATTAAATAGATTTTATACTAGGCTGGACACAACAAAAACTGAACTAGAAAATTATGGAATTCATTAAAGCACAGTACATGAAGATAAAAAGAACAAAAATATGAGAAGTCAGCTAAGGGACATAAAAGGGAATTGTTAAACACTAATATTTATTATAAGAATTTCTGAAAAAGTAGAAAGAAGAAATGCCTGAAAATCACTATCTATAAAGGAGAGTTGAGAATTTTTAATGATTGGAGAAAGATACAAATCCTCCAATCGAAATGTATTTCAATTCCATGCAAGATAAATAGAAACCTACACTGTGACATGCTGTAGCAAAACAACTAGGATAAAGACAGAATACATATATAATCTTTAAAAAAATGAATAGAAATCTTATAGAATGAATATAAATTACATAAATTTTGAAATGAATATAAAAATTTTTAAATTATCAGAGAGAAGACAATGTACTAATAAAGTAAACACATGTATATGAGATAGCCAATGAAAATGGAATATTGCTCAAATATTTAAGAAAATATTTGTCAATTTATAATTTTATACCCAACTGTACTACCCTTCAAGGATGGATGTAAGATAAGGATTATTTTATATATACAAAGACTATGAGACTTTATCTACCATATGTTCTCTCTCAAATAAATACTAACTAAATGATATCTTTCAGTAAGAAGAAACATAAACAAAGGGAGGTGCAGGGATTCCAGGATGAATGTAGAGTGATTTTATTTTAGATCAACAGAGAAAGAGAGAGAGAGAGAGAGAGAGAGAGAGAGAGAGAAATTTAGATGATTGATAGGTAAATGAAATAAAAGACTTCACTCACACATATTCATTATCTGCATAATAAATAGGATAGCAATAAATTTGCTGCAATACCCTAGACCTCCCACAAACAAATTTCCCGCAAACTCAATCAAAGATGAGTAATAATCACAAGGGTATTATCACATCATCCACCTGAAAATATTGCAAGGTAAAAAATAAAATAAAAGCAGGAAACGGGAAGGGAGGAAAAAACAGATTAAAAAACACATATTAAAATGTTGGTACTATGTATTTTGCCACATCCTGTAAATTTTTTAATTAGTTCTACAAATGGGCTTTGGGTAAACTGTGGCAAGACAACAAAAAGAGGAACTTTGAGCTTGCAGAGATCAGAAAAGTGGAAGAATAAAATAAAAGAAAATTATCACACAATAACAACAAATGTCATTAGGAAGTAGCTCAAGAATAACAGCCACTCCTTAAAACATAACAAAGGAGAGGGAGGACATGATTGTGCATGGTGAGGAAGCTGAAATTAAAATAAAAGATTACAAAAACATTTATATAGATACACCCAAGGAATATCCAGCATCACATAATTGCTATCCTCAGTGAAGAGAAACAAAATGATAGAAGAAAGAAATTTGAGGCAAGAAAACTTTCAGAAATAAAAGATTTTAATCGATTCATTAAAAGGGTACATTATGCCCCAGCAAATATTAACACATAACAATTAACAGAAAGACATAATATAGTAAAATCACTGGATCTGAAAGATAAACGAATAATCTGGTAAGTCATCAAAAAAGGTAAAAATGTAGGCAGATCTCAGACGTTTTTCTGGAAAATCTCTTAATACCAGGAGACTGTAAAGCAAAGCTTACAAAGTCTGAAGAAAAAGAAAAAAAACTGACATAAGACGTAGCCAGACAAACTTGTCCAAATATAAAGGCAAGAGAAAAAATAATTTTAAATGAAAAATTAAAATATCATTTCCAAGAAGTTTCTAAAGAAATTATCAGAGAATGAACAGAAACACATGGCACAAGAATGCATGCTGAGTATTGACATCATTTTTTCATAAAATTAAGACTAAAATAACGTGGAGATTACAAGAATGTAAATGTTACAATCCTGACAAAATAAATAAAGCTGAAAAGAGTAGAGATGAGAGGCATTGAATGTAAGCTGACTTCTTCATGTTTTATCACCAAGGATAAATATTAGTCAAGGATAATAAATCAAGTCAAAGTGATATAAATATATACATAGAAAACTAAAAGTAACATTAATAAAAAAATATTTTAAAAATTGAGTGGCAGAATGTAAAGAGATGAAAATGAAGAGATTAAAATTGTACTAATTTCATCATTGTTTTCAGAAAGAAATTAGTAAGTACAATTCATAAAAATAAAAAAGGGACCTGGCATGGTTGTTCATGCCTATGATCCCAGCACTCTGGAAGGTTGAGGTGGGAGGATCACTTGAGGCCAGGAGTTTGAGACCAGCCTGGAAAACAGAAAAATCCCATCTCTACAAAAAATAAAATAAGTAAAGCCATAAAAAAGGAATTACTAAAACAAAAGTATAACTTCTGAAAATGTATATACACAAAAATATACAAATCGTATCGTGAAATAAAAAGTATAGAAGCAATTAAATATAGAACTAAGGATAAATATCTCATATCAATAAATACATTGTTTTATACATAGAGTTTTATGAATATGTTAAGATTTAATTTACTGCAACATTCAAAAGATAAACTCTTCTAATCAAGGCTTTCCAAAAAAAGCAGGCAGATACAGATAGTTAGCTCCAGGAATTAATCCTAACAATCAGGAGTAGAGGCTTGGGAAGGGTGAAATGGAAAGTCAATTCAAGGGTATGTTATGGAGCTGACTACCACTATGGGTAACTGGGCACTTATATGCAGCCATGTGAATATGCCTTAGAATTGTCCATCCAGGAGATGGAAAGGAGAATATTTATCCATTGTTCTCCTGTCCCATATTAGTCATGAATTTTTGTTCATGATAATGTCTGAGCAGGTATATATAGTTACATACACCATGATACAGACAAGTGAAGTGCTGTTAGGTTACACTTACACAGAGCCAGTTTCTGCAAGAGCTAGATTAAAAAAATGGGCCAAGAGAATGTGAGGCAGGACACAAGCTGTGTCTGATACACATACATAAAGATGTGGCTCAGAGAGGTTGAAAATAAAACAACTTGGCGAAGACTCATCCGGTAAACCACATGGGGGAGAAACTCAAACAAGGTTGAATTCAGGACAAATGTATTAAAAGGGTACAATTTACAGTGAACATCCAAAAATTACAAATGCCTTTGTACCAAATAATACACAGACATTTTCATAAAGCAAAAGCTACAGAAAACAAAGAAAGAGACGGGAAACAAAATCAAAATAAAATAAAAATCCTTGAGTCCAAGAAGAAATCAAAGTGAAATAGGCACAATATTTAGAAACTAAAAAATAAAATAGAAAAAAAGTATAACTATAAACAAGTTACCCTTTGAAAAGTAACTGGCCCAGATGTTTGTTATCAAGAAATTCTACAAAACTTTTAAGAAGCAGATAATTCTGTACGATTTCAACTGTTCCAGAAAATAGATTTTAAAAGGAAAACACCCAAATCAGTTTTATGAAGTATGACAATGGTACCAAACCCTTACAAAGATATCACCCACAAAAGAGGAAACTACAAACCAGTCATTTACAAATATTGATGTAAATATCACAAAAAACAGGATATAACATAATTGTTAAAATTATAAACCATGATAATATGTTTTATTCAATGAATGCAAGAATAGTTGGATACTTGGAAATCTATATAATTCACTATACTAACAGTTATGAATATAGAAATTGTACAAAAACATAGTTATTTAAAAGGCATTATAAAATGTAACAACTATTCTTTGTAAGAATGTTTTTAAACAAAAATACATGAAAATATCTGTGTGTGGATGTGTGCATATGTTTATTTAGTAAAAAACACACAAGAAAATTTATTAAATTCCAAGAGCAAGACAAGATATGATTTTCCTTTTAATATTTAAGATTTTCTGGAGGAAACAGACCCCAAAATGAGAGATAAAACAGGAAGAATGAAGATAATTTTTTTTTTTTTTTGAGATGGAGTCTCACCCTGTTGCCCAGACTGGAGTGCAGTGTCATGATCTCGGCTTACTGCAAAAAGGTAAAATTTATCATTATTTGAGGATACCATTAACTGGAAATTCCAGAAGAATCAAGTGGAAGCTCTTTCAAATGGTAAGAATTCACTGAGTTCACTAGGTAAAAAATATATAGACAGAAATCAAAAGCTTTCATATATAAAAACAGCAACCAGTCAGCCCACATAATGGTAGAAAAATCAATAGCACTTACAAAGATAAAATACCTTAAAAAATGAAATTAACAAGAAATGCCTATGATCTATAGGAAGGAATCTTTAAAATGGTAGTAAGGGACTTCAAAATGACAAATACATAGAATCATATTCTTGAATACAAATATTGTATATCATGAGGATGTCAATCTTTCCCATATTGATCTATATTTAATGAAATTTTCCCTCCCCAGAATACCAACAGTTTATTTTAACAAAGCAAGCTGATTCTGATGCTCATATGAAAACATTATTGTATTAGTCTGTTCTCCATACTGCTAATAAAAACACACCTGAGACTGGGTAATTTATAAAGAAAAAGAGGTTTAATGGACTCACAGTTCCACATGGCTGGGGAGGCCTTACAATCACGCTGGAAGGTGAAAGGCATGTCTTACATGGCGGCAGGCAAGGAGAGAATGAGAGCCCCATGAAAGGGGTTTCCCCTTATAAAACCATCAGATCTTGTGAGACTTATTCATTACCATGAGAATAGTATGGGGGAAAACCTCTCCCATGATTCAATTATCTCCCACCAGGTCCCTCCCACAACACATGAGAATTATGGGAGCTACAATTCAAGATGAGATTTGGGTAGGGATACAGCCAAACCAGGAAAATTCAAAAGAATAATGAAGGGCAAATTGCACTATTCTATACTAAAACTTATTATAAAGTTATAATACCTAGAATGCTTATACATGAATAGGCAGATCATTCTAGCAGAATTGAAAGTTCTGAATTGGACCTAAATATAATTTAGTATATGTTAAATTTGGTATTTCATTTCGATGGGGAAAGTATACAAATTATTCAAAACATTGTTTCGAGATATTCCGGTTATATTCCTGGATTCCTACCACACACTAACACAAAAAATAAATTTCAGATCAAAGATCTGAATATCAATTATATATAGAAGTACTAAATAAAATTGTGAGGGAATTTTCTCTAAATGTATGACATAAAATTATGAGAGAACATCTGGAAGGTCCTTCTAGGTAAGACATGAAACTCAGAAGTTCAAGAAATAGAAATTGATAACTGTGACTAACCAAAGAAAAATTAATTCTCTGCTTGGCAAAACCACCATGAGCCAAATCAAAAGGAAACTACAAATTGAGAGAAATATTTGATATTAATTTCACTAAGTCCTAATTTCTAATTTTTTTAGCATATGTAGAGTACATACCAAAAAAATGAAAAATGCAATGAGAAAATATAGAAAAAAATTTAAAGAAACAAGACATAAAAGTAACTCAAACATACGAAAAATTTCTTAGCCACACTGAAGGGGATCAGAATATGCCATCCCCAGATATGCTGCTTTGACATATTATTTTGAGCAGAACACAGTTGAGAAACAGCAGATACAGGAAGAGCTATCTGCCCTTCTGCCATCTGACTAAAACCAGGGCTTAAATTTACACTGAGAAAGATGCTCTTCATGAACCAGGAAGAGAAAAGCACCTTTATCACTGGACACAAGGAATCAACATCAGTATGAGTCTGCACAAATAAACCTTACCAAAAATAATCCTTATCTTCCATTCGATTTCCCTCATATATTATCTAGTTATTTTTCCACAAATACCAGCCCTAGAAGTCCAAACCCTCTTTCCTTTGTCTAGGTACTTCTCCACAATTTATTGCCCTGGGTTAAAATAGTATATAGGTTCCCAAGTTTAACCAATTCTTTGTTTTCGCTTATTTTCTGTAAAGCCCCTGTGCATATAAAAATGTGAACATCTATAAAAAGTGTGTGTCTTTTCTCTGTTAATTTGTCCTTTGTCTGTTTAATTCATAGACAATAGCCACTGAACCTAAAAGGAGAAAGAACATTTTTTCCTCCCCTACACTAGTGACAACAAGGAAAACAAAAATTAAAATTGCAAAACATCACTTTTGCTTATCACATTGACCAAGATAAGAAAAATCTTGGAAACACACTGAATTAGTGAAAAGGCGTAAGCAGGTAGGCATATGTATCATTGGTGGCCATAAATAACTCCAATAAAAACAATTCGAGCCCGGTGCAGTGGCTCATGCCTGTAATCCCTGCACTTTGGGAGGCCAAGGCAGGTGGATCACTTGAGGTCAGGAGTTCGAGACCAGCCTGGCCAACATGGTGAAACCCCATCTCTACTAAAAATATACAAAAATTAGCCAGGTATGGTGGCACATGCCTATGGTCCCAGCTACTCAGGAGACTGAGGCAGGAGAATCACTTGGACCCGGGAGGCAGAGAGGTTGCAGAGAGCCAACATCCCACCACTGCACTCCGGTCTGGGTAGGAGAGCAAGACTCCATCTCAAAAAAAAAAACAAAACAAAACAAAACAAAAAAAACACTATTTGATCATCTTTCTCAAAATTAAAAAGGAACACACCTATTTAACCTGCAATGCTGCTCCTAGAAATTGCTCTTATAAATAAAGGTATACATAATTGAAATTAAACATTTATAGGAACATTCACTGAAGTAGTGTTTGTAGTGGGAAAAAGTTCACTAAGGGAACAAACTAAATAAATAATAGAAAATCATCCCATTCAATGGAATGGAATGCAGTCATTTGCTCTAGCCAGGTGCAGCAGGTCATGCCTATAATCCTAGCTACTTGGGAGAGACTAAGACAGAAGAATCACTTCAGGCCTGGAGTGTGGGACCAGCCTGGACAGCACAGTGAGACTCCATTTCACATCATGTCCCTAAAAGAGTCCACTAGAACTAGTAAGAGTAGTTGCTCCTATTGAGGAAACTGAGTCTCTGGGGGATGTGGGTGCAATGTTTTGAGCTTTGAATCAAATCCATTCATTTCTTATTTATAAAATAAAATGTAAAATGTATCATATGTGCTAATGTATGTTGTACATCTTTATGTGGTGTTTTGAAATGTATTGGACCACAAAGCCATTTTTTTAGGGAAAAGTCATCTCTTTTCAATGTCATCTTTATCTTTACCAAGAAATTATATCTTTCTTTCTCTTTGCACCCATCATATGGTACGTGCTGTGGCCACACTTAGAAGAGTAGGACTTGTCACCTATGCTCATGTCTGCTCCATCCCACAAGATTATACATTTCTTGAGGACATTTCTAGTGCCTCATTCATCTCTGTATCACTAGCATGTATCACAGTGTCAACAAATTAAACATTGGTTGAAGTGACATAATCCTCATCCTTACATTTTGCATTGGAAAGAAGGAATACCCCTGGGAAGGGGCAGAAGGGTGCTGCAGACAGGGACATATGGCACAGCCCAGTTAGCACAGGCTGCCCATCGATCCAGAAGAGATCTGACTGCCCTGTCCCCTTGGTTACCCTGACTGGTCACTTGACTATTCAGCTGCCCTTATTATTGTAATCCCTCAGAAGGCCATCTGCTCTACTCACAAGAGAGAGCTGGCCCCAGGGAGAAGTACTCAGCTGCCCTGCATCTTCAAATCAGGTCAATTACACCACTGCTTCTTAATTGTTCATGACGGCTCAGCTATTGTGTATGAACCATCAGTAATTTCCAGTTCATTGTGGCTAAAGATTCTGGGCTAATGAAGGGTCCAACCTGTCCCTCAGGGTCCCTGGCACCACTCAGCTTGTACATATTGCTCAGTATCCTAGGGTCATTTCACACCTGAATTTCAAACTAAAGTATAGGTTACAATAAACCCATACCACATAGGACAGGGCAAAAGAAGCGTCATTTAAAACACAAATTCACTTCCTGAAAAGGTGCAGGGATCTCAATACACCGACAATAGTCTTAATTGGTCCTTTGAGAAGTGGCCTGAAGCCCTGAATACAGGTCGTTAGTTTTTGTTTTGTTTTGTTCAATCTGAGAAATAACCAGTCCCATGGATGATTGAGGTGAATGACTTACTAGGCCAAATTTATGGGCTTTTGAAAATTTCTGAAAAGCGAAATTGTCTTTTTAAGACATCTTATTTGAGAAACTCTGGTGTTCATTTTTCATCTTGCCCTGGTATAAATGAATAATCTTCCTGAAAATTCACTACACTGTGAACAGTTGGGTTCCTTTTGTCTGATGGTGAACAAAGAAAAAGTTGATGGAAATGTCCCAGTTGGCACATTTGAAAAAGGCTGGTTTGTAACAAGAAATCAACCACTCTCCAGCTTTGACTGAAAGTAAAAAATGTAAACTTTAAAGCCCCTAAATTTCTCTCTGTCTCCATCTGATTTTAGATATGTATATAATTCTGAATGTGTATACATATATATATATGTATGTGTGTATATATCCTCAGAGTTAGTTGCATACTGAAATGTATTCTCAAGGTCAAGGATTTCATTGCCACCATATTTGAAAAAGTAACTAACACAGAGTAGATCCCTTGTCAATTTACGTTACTCCATTTGGAGACAACTGTAATTGGAGTTCAGATTCATATAGATGCTGCTTGTAGCATGCTATCACACTAAGCCAAAAAGCCAGCCTTTTGCTGAAAATTCAAAATATTGTAATTATTTTAAATCCAGCATTCTTTGTTGAATTCAAGGAATTTTCCAACTAAAAGGGAAATTATAAGACTACCAAGCCAAAAACCCTCCCTTTAATACTAAAGAGTACAAATACGTTAGATCAGTTTCCAAGTCACATTATTAGTGGTGATCCCAGCTCTAACATCCAGGTCTTCTACACCCTGAGGAAGCACTATGAGCCTTTTGGAGCTTCTGCTTGCCTGACACTCTTAGTCTCTCTACACACACACACACACACACACACACACACAGTTTTCTGGTATTTCCATTACCAAATGAAATTGCGCCAGTGGAATCAAAATAATCAAAATTAGTTCATCCTTTTCTCCTGGAAGGCACATGAAAACTATATTAGAATATAACTTTGAAAAACATTTTTCCAAAGAAATTGTGAAAACTCACTTTCCAGGTCTTAACATCCTCAGTGCAGTCTAGTATTAAAACGTACTTTACAGATAATTCTGATGGTGAGTACAGAATCATTGCCCTAGAAAATATAAAGGTCCCTTATGGCTGAGATCACTTTTGAATTCTCTTCTGCAGAAAGGAAGGTGGTGGATCTTTATGGATATTCCCAAAAAAAACGCCCACAAGTCTTTCCTGGTGACCCATCTCTACAACACTGTGGTGAAGAGAACCCTGAGCAAGAAGTCAGAGGACTGTTAGTCAAAGCAATGGCTGATCCTTACTCAGGCTGTGACCCAAAACAAATACATTATCCAGTCCTCAATGTAAATGAGGCAGGTCCTTCAAGCTTGGCCTGGCTGATATCTATGTTTAGTGTGACCTCTATTTCTTGATTTTTTTTTTTTTTTTTTTTTTTTT
>NW_016805422.1:453512-590806 GCF_001698545.2 Rhinopithecus bieti
TTTTTTTTTTTTTTTTGAGACAGAGTTTTGCTCTTGTTGCCCCGGCTGGAGAGTAATGGCATGATCTCAGCTCACTGCAAACTCTGCCTCTGGGGTTCAAGCGATTCTCCTGCCTCAGCCTCCCAAGTAGCTAGGATTGTAGGCATGTGCCACCACACTTAGCTAATTGTGTATTTTTTAGTAGAGATGGGGTTTCTTCATGTTGGTCAGGCTGGTCTCGAACTCCCGACCACAGGCGATCCACCTGCCTCGGCCTCCCAAAATGCTGGGATTATAGGCATAAGCCACCGCACCCGGCCGATTTTCTTTTCTTTAAATGATGCTTTTATCACTTATATACAGAGAGTAGATACACGTCAAAAATACATTGTCTGATACTAAAGAAAGCAGTGGGTCATATGTTTTGTTTTATTTTTGTTTTTTAAATCATGGCAGCCGTTATCTTCAAAATAAGCGTTCTCTCTTTTAAGTGATTATCTTAAGAGACTATGTAGTCTTACACCAGTTAATATGGCACATGCAAAACTTCACTCCATTACCTTAGAATCTCCTTTCATTTTTTTCTAACAGTAATAGTTTTACCCAAATCATTCAACTTACTCACCAGATTGGCCAAATAGAACTTATGATTCTTCCCCCAAATCAGAATAACATTGAAGGATGAAGATGGTTATCATTGGGGATACATCAGATCGTGTCCTTAGCCTTCACACATAGTTACAAAAGGACAGACAAAAATGCTTAAGTAATAAGAGAGTAGGGGAGGAAAAAAGTGTTTTGCTTCTACCCATCTTAGGTTCACTGACTAGAGCTCTGCAAATTAGACTGACAAAAGGACTGATTAACTACAGGAAAAACAAACAGAAGTTTATTAACACATGCATTGTGCATACACGTGGGAGCACTCATAATGAGTAACTCAAAGGGGCTGATGAGAACTTAGGGTTATACAGCATCTTTTAAATTTGATACATTATTATACATATTTATAAGAGACATGTGATATTTTCATACATACATACAATGATTAATGATCATATCAGGCTATTTCGTATATCTATCACCTCAAACATTTATTATTTATTTCTGTTGGGAACATTTCAACTCTTCTCTACTAGCTCTTTGGAAATATACAACAAATTATTGTTAACTATAGTCACCCTACTCTATTATTGAACTTTAGAATGTATTCCTTCCATTGGACTGTATATATAGCCTATCCATTAGCAAACCTCACTTCATCTCCACCTACCCCCACCCTTTCCAGCCTCATTCTATTCTCTACCACCATAAGATTAACTGTTTTAGCGCCCACATATGAATGGGAACATGTGACATTTGTCTTTCTGGGCCTGACTTATTTTATTTAACATTATCACTCCCAGTTCCCTCCAGGCTACTGCAAATGACAGGATTTCATTCATTTTAACAGCTAAATAGTATTCCATTGTGTATATGTACCACATTTTCTTCATCCATTCATCGATTGACAGACACATAGGTTGATGCCATGTCTTGACTATTGTGAATAGTACTGCAACAAACATGGGGGTGAAAGTATCCCTTTAATATACTGATTTCCTTTCCTTTGAATAAATAGCCAGTAATGGGATTGGTGGATTGTATGGTCATTCTGTTTTTAGTTTTTCTGAGAAACCTCCATACTGTTTTCTACAATGGCTATATTAATTTACATTCCCACCAACAGTGTATAAGAGTCGCTTTTCTCTGCATACTTACCAGCATATGTTATTTTTTTCTTTTTGGTAATAGCCATTCTAACTGGTGTGAGATGATATCATGTTGTGATTCTGATTTGCATTTCCCTGATGATTAATGATGTTGAGTGTTTTTCACATATCTGTTGGCCATTTGTATATCTTCTTTTCAGCAATGTCTATTCAGATCCTTTGCCCACTTTCCAATGGGCATATTTGTTTTTTGTTATTGAGTTGTTGGGAGTTCTTTGGGTATTCTGGATATTAGCACTTGTTGGAAGAATAGTTTGCAAATATTTGTTCCCATTATACAGGTTATCTCTTCACTCTGTTGATTGCTTCCTTGCTGTGCAGAAGATTTTTGGTGTAATATAGTTCAATTTATCTATTTCTTCAAGGAGGACTACAAACCAGAGTTCAAGGAAATAAGAGAGGACACAAACAAATGGAAAAACATGCCATGCTCATAGATAAGAAAGAATCAATATCATGAAAATGGCCATACTGCCCAAAGTAATTTATAGATTTAACACTATCCACATCAACGTACCATTGACTTTCTTCACAGAATTAGGAAAAACTACTTTAAATTTCATATGGAACCAAAAAAGAGCCCATATAGCCAAGACAATCCTAAGCAAAAAGAACAAAGCTGGAGGCATCACACTACCTGACTTCAAACTATACTACAAGCCTACAATAACCAAAACAGCTGGGTACTGGTAGGATGTTGAATTTTATCAAATGCTTTTTTTTTTTTTTTGGTGTATTAAGATGTTCATATGATTTTTGTCTTTCATTCTGTGGAGGTGATATATTTATTGATTTGCATGTGTTCAGTCATCATCCTTGCATCGCTGGGATAATCCCACTTAATCATGTTGAGGTGTTGTTGGATTTAGTTTGCTAGTATTTTGTAGAGAATTTTTGCATCTGTGTTTATCAGGGATACTGGCTGCCAGTTTTTCTTGTTCTTATTTGTTATGTCCTTGTCTAGTTTTGGTATTAGGGTAATTCTGGCCTCAAATAATGCGTCAGGAACAGTTCACTCCCTTTCAATGTTTTGGGATAGTATGAAAAGAATCAGAGTTAATTCTTTTTATAAGTTTGGTAGAATGAGCTGACTCTGAGCACAGTGCCTACGGTTTAAGACTGCTCTGCAAGGAGGAGGTTAAAAAAAAAAGTTTGATAGAATTAAGCAGTAAAGCCACCAGGTCCTGGGCTTTTCTTTGTTGGGAAACATTTTATTAATGTTATTAATGTCAGTGTTATTATTCACTATTAATCTGTTCAGGTTTTCTATTTCTTTTTGATTCAATCTTGGTAGGTTGTACCTCTCCAGAAATTTATCCATCTCCTCTAGGTTTTCTGATTTGTTAGTGTATAACAAAAAATATTGAAACTTTAGAATACTGAATGCTTGGCTGTGGCAGACCTGTTCAACCAAGATCAGGACTACTCCTGCTGGCTCTGAGGGTTCAAAGGAGTCTGTGAAGCAAAACTCTTAGTGAACCTGTACCTAGATGTCTCCATTATATGTCAGCTACACATTTTCCCCACCAGGTCCCTGACCTCAACGTAAGAGACCAACCTCCCCTTGGTTCAGAAATTATGCTGAGTGAACTTAGGGTGAACTACATTGAAATTCATAGCTCAAAATATACACCTTAACTCAAAAATTTCAAAAAATGGCATAAATGGACAAAACCAACATTACAAGCAAATTTATCTAAACATGTATTTGTTACAATATTGACTAAAATAAAAAAAAAAGGAAAACCACCAAAATGTCCAAAACTAGGAAGCTGATTAAGTCAACTATAATAGCCATTCAAAAGTATACAGAGCTATCATGAAAAATTATGTTTTACAAGTAAACATAGATAGTGATATAGAACATTGTTCATCATCTATTGTTTAACAGAAATTTCAGGTTATAATTGGATTATCCCACTTTTATTTTACATATATATATTATGTATATATGCAAACATAGTTATAAAAGCCATGAAAATTTACACAAAAAATAGTAATAATTGTTAGGTCTAAATAGCATAATAATGCATAAAGTTTTTCTTCTACTATAAATTGTATTATAAGTAAAATAATAAAAATGCCTTTGGCATGGGAGCAGAGCAAGATGATTGAAGAGAATCCTACACTGTTCATGTCCCTCACTGGAACACCAAATTTTATGAACTATCTGCATACAGAAAAGTACCATCACAAAAATACGAAAATCAGATATGCAATCACAGTACCTGGTTTTAACTTCATACCACTGTAAGAGGTGTTGAGGAGGGCAGGAAAGACTGTCTTAAATGGCTAACACCATGCCTCCCCCATCCCCTGGTAGTGACTATGTGGTGCAGAGAGAGAATCTGTGCACTTTGGGGAGGGAGAGTGCAGGGACAGCGAGACTACATTGAATTCAGCACTGCCCTGCCACACTGGAGAATAAAGCTGTGTTGGGCTCAGCCAGCACTTGTGCATGGAAAGAGTCTCTTAATAGCAGACTTGATCAAGCAGAAGAAAGAACTAGCTTGAAACCGGCTATTTGAAAATACACAATCAGAGGAGTCCAAAGAATAAAGAACAAGAAACGATGAAGCATGCCTATAAGATATAGAAAACAGCCTCAAATGGGCAAATCTAAGTTATTGACCTTAAAGAGGAGGCAGACAAAGAGACAGAAGTAGAAAGTTTATTCAAAGGGATAATAACAGAGAACTTCCCATACCTAGATAAAGATATCAATATTCAAGTACAAGATGGTTAAAGGGAACCAAGCAGATTTAGCCCAAAGAAGACACCCCTAGACATTTAATAATCAAACTCCCAAAGGATGAGGATAAAGAAAGGATCCTAAAAGCATCAAGAGAAAAGAAATAACATACAATGGAGCTCCAACACAAAATTTTTATTTTTTGTGTATTCATTGTATGTTTGATTGGAAGTTATCATAAGGCTTGCAAATTTTTTTCATAACCCATTAGATACAATGAACACTTATGGTATGTGAAAACAAGCAGACTTTTTAGTGGAAACCTTATAAGCCAAAAGAGAGTGGCATGACATATTTAAAGTGCTAAAGGAAAAAAACATTTACCCTAGAACAGCATATCCAGTCAAAGTATTCTTCAAACATGAAAGAGAAACAAAGATCTTCCAAGACAAACAAAAGCTGAGGGGTTTCATCAACACTAAACCTGTCTTACAAGAAATGCTAAAGGAAGTTCTTCAATATGGAAAAAAAAAAAGGATGTTAATGAACAAGAAGGAATCATCTTTATGCTTTGACTCTTGTCTGCAAAAATAAAAAAGAAGAAGAAATCATCTGAAGGCACAAAACTCATTGGTAATAGGAAGCACTCAGAAAAACACAGAACAGTATAACACTGTAATGGTGGTGTGTAAACCACTCTTGTCTTAAGTAGAAAGACTAAATGATAAACCAATGAAAAATAATAACTAAAACAACTTTTTAAGGCATAGACAGCACAATGAGAAATCAAGAGAAATAACCAAGAGTTAAAATCAGGGAGATCAACTTAAAATTTAGAGGTTTTATTACCTTTCCTTTTGCATGTTGGCTTGTTTTTACATACCATAAGTGTTCATTGTATCTAATGGGTTATAAAAAAAAATTTGCAAGCCTTATGATAATTTCAAACCAAAAAACATACAATGAATACACAAAAAATAAAAATCAAGAAATTAAAGCATACCACCAGAGAAAATCGCCTTCACTAAAAGGAAGACAGGAAGGAAGAAAAAAGGAAGAGAAGGCCACAAATAGCCAGAAAACAAAGAACAAAATAGCATGAGTGAGTTCCAACTTATCAATAATAATATTTAATGTAAATAGAGTTAACTCTCCAATCAAAACATACACAGTAGATGAATGGATGAAAGAAAACAAGACCCAATGATATGTTGTTGCCTATCAGAAACACATAGACAAAAAATAAATGGATGGAAAAAAAATCCCAAGCCAATGGAAACCAAAAAAGAACAAGAGTAGCTGTATTTATGTCAGACAAAATAGATGTAAAGACAAAAACTGTAAGAAGAGACAAAGAAGATAATTATATAATGATAAAAGAGTCAATCCAGCATCAGAATATAATGACTATCAATATATATGCACCAAACACTGTATTCATACATCTCTCTCTTTAGCTCTAATAATATTTGCTTTACATATGCGGGTGCTCCAGGAGAAACAGATATATGACTGTTCTGACAGAGAATTCAAAATAGCTATTTTAAAGAAACTAAAAGATATTCAAGTTAGCACACTATCTGCATACAGAAAAGTACCATCACAAAAAAGACAAAAATCAGATAAGCAATCACAGTACCTGGTTTTAACTTCATACCACTATAAGAGGTGTTGAGGAAGGCAGGAGAGACTGTCTTGAATGGCTAACACCATTCAGAACTCAGAATTCCTTCTCTGTGAGAAAGATAAACCCCAATACAATAAGAGCTGGAGACCAACACCCCAATTCCAGCACTGGAAAGATCTCCCAGACAGATCATCAGCAAAGAAACATAGGACTTAATATGCACCATAAAATAAATAAACCTAACAGATATTTACAGAACATTTCATCCAATGGCTACAGAATACACATTCTTCTCATCAGCACATGGATAATTCTCAAGGATAGACCATACGTTATATCACAAAGCAAGTTCTAAAACATTCAAAAAAATAAAATAATATCAAGTGTCTTCTCTGACCACAACAGAACAGAACTAGAAATCAATAATGAGAGGAATTTTGGAAACTATATAAATATATGAAAAGTAAACAATATGCTCCTGAATGACCAATGAGTCAGTGAAGAAATTCAGACAGAAATTGAAAAAAAGTCTTGAAACAAATGATCGTGAAAAACACAACATACCAAAACCTATGAGATAAAATGAAAGCAGTACTAAGAGGGAAATTTATAGCTGTAAGTGCGTACATCAATAAAGAAAAAACCTTCAACTCCTTGGTTAAGCATATTCCTAAGTTTTTGTTTGTTTGTTTGTTTTTTCAGCTATTGTAAAAGGGGCTGAGTTCTTGACTTGGTTCTCTGCTTGGTCACTGTTGGTGTATAGATGAGCTACTGATTTGTGCACATTAATCTTGTATCTGGAAACCTTGCTGAATTCTTTTATCAGTTCTGGGAGCTTTCTGGAGGAGCCCTCAGGGTTTTCAAGGTAAACAATCATATCATCAGCAAACAGCGACAGTCTGACTTCCTCTTTACTGATTTGAATGCCCTTTATTTCTTTCTCTTGTCTGATTACTCTGGCTAGGATTTCCAGTATGATGTTGAAGAGGAGTGGTGAGAGTGAGCATTCCTTGTCTTGTTCTAGTTCTCAGAGGGAATGCTTTCAGCTTTTCCTCATTCAGTATTATGTTGGCTGTGAGTTTATCATAGATGGCTTTTATTACATTAAGTTATGTCCCTTGTAAGCCAATTTTGCTGAGAGTTTTAATCATAAAGGGATGCTGGATTTTGTCAAATGCTTTTTCTGCATCTATTGAGATGATCATGTGATTTTTGCTTTTAATTATCTTTATGTGGTGTATCACATTTATTGACTTGCATATGTTAAACCATCCCTGCATCCCTGGTATGAAACCCACTTGACTACGGTGGATTATCCTTTTGATATGTTGTTGGATTTGGTTAGCTAGTATTTCGTTAAAGATTTTATCATCTATGTTCATCAAGGATCTTGGTCTATGATATTCTTTTTTTGTTATGGCCTTTCCAGATTTTGGTATTAAGGTGATGCTGGCTGCATAGAATGAATTAGGAGGGGTTCCTTCTTTTTCTGTCTTGTGGAATCGTGTCAAAAGGATTAGTACCAATTCTTCTTTGAATGTCTGGTGGAATGCTGCTGTAAATCATCGGGTCCCAGAATTTTTTGTTGGTGGTGGTAATTTTTTAATTACCATTTCACTCTTGCTGCTTGTTATTGGTTAGTTCAGGGTATCTAATTCTTCCTTATTTAAGTTGAGAGGGTCGTATTTTTCAGGAATTTATCCATCTCCCCTAGATTTTCTAGTTTACGTGCATAAAGGTGTTCATACTAGCTTTGAATAATCTTTTATATTTCGGTGGTGTCAGTTGTAACATCTCCTGTTTCATTTCTTAGTGAGGTTATTTGGATTCTCTCTCTTCTTTTCTTGGTTAATCTTGCTAATGGTGTGTCAATTTTATTTATCTTTTAAAGAACCAGCTTTTTGTTTCATTTATCTATTAAATATTTTTGTTTCAATTTCATTTAGTTCTGCTCTGATCTTGGTTGTTTCCCTTCTTTTGCTGGGTTTGGGTTTGGTTTATTCTTGTTTCTCTAGTTCCTTGAGGTGTAACCTTAGAATGCCAGTTTGTGCTTTTTCAGTCTTTTTGATGTAGGCATTTAGGGCTATGAACTTTTCTCTTAGCACCACTTTTGCTGTATTCATGGAAAACTACAAAACACTGCTGGAAGAAATCATAGATTGCACAAATAAATGGAAACACATCCTATGCTCATGGATGGGTAGAATCAATATTGTGAAAATGACCATACTGCCAAAAGCAATCTACAACTTCAATATAATCTCCATCAAAATACCACCATCATTCTTCACAGAATTAGAAAAAGCAAATCTACAATGCATATGGAACCAAAAAAGAGCCCAGATAGCTAAAGCAAGACTAAGCAAAAACAAGAAATCTGGAGGCAACACACTACCTGATTTCAAACTATACTATAAGGCCATAGTCACCAAAACAGGATGGTACTGTCATAAAAATAGGCACATAGACCAATGGAACAGAACAGACAATGCAGAAATAAACCCAAATACTTACAGCAAACTGATCTTCAACAAAGCAAACAAAAACATAAAGTGGGGAAATGGCATCCTTTCCAACAAATGGTGCTGGGATAACTGGCTAGCCACATATAGGAGAATGAAACTGCATCCTCATCTCTCACCTTCTACTAAAATCAACTCAAGATGGACTAAGGACTTAAACCTAAGACCCAAAACTATAAAAATTCTAGAAGATTACATTGGAAAAACCATTTTAGACATCAACTTAGGCAAGGATTTCATGACCAAGAACCCAAAAGCATGCAATAAAAACAAAGATAAATAGCTGGGACCTAATTAAACTAAAGAGTTTTGCCCAGAAAAGGAACAGTCAACAGAGTAAACAGACAACCCACAAAGTGTGAGAAAATCTTCACAATCTATATGTCTGACGAAGGAATAATATCCACAATCTACAACAAACTGAAACAAATCAGTAAGAAAAAAAACAAACCCATCAAAAAGGGGGCTAAGGACATGAATAGACAATTCTCAAAAGAAGATATACAAATGGCCAACAAACATGAAAAAATGCTCAACATCACTAGTGATCAGGGAAATGCAAATCAAATTGACAATGCAATAGCACTTTACTCCTGAAGAATGGCCATAATCAAAAAATCAAAACACAGTAGACACTGGCGTGTATGCTGTGAACAGAGAACAATTCTATACTGCTGGTGGGAATGTAAACTAGTACAGCCACTATGGAAAAAGTGTATAGAGATTTCTTAAAGAACTAAAAGTAGAACTACCATTTGATCCAGCAATCCCACTACTGGGTATCCACCCAGAGGAAAAGAAGTCATTATTTGAAAAAGATACTTGCACACGCATGTTTATAGCAGCGCAAATCACTATTGCAAAATAGTGAAACCAACCCAAATGTCCATCAATCAATGAGTGGATAAAGAAACTGTGGTATATATATGCATGATGGAATACTACTACACCATAAAAAGGAATGAATTAATAGCATTTTAAGTGACCTACATGAGACTGGAGACTATTATTCCAAACGAAGTAACTCACGAATGGAAAAACCAAACATTTTATGTTCTCACTATGTGGGAGCTAAGCTATGAAGACCCAAAGGCATAAGAATGATACAATGGACTTTGGGAACTTGTGGGAAAGAGTGGGAGGAGGGCAAGGGATAAAAGACTACAGATACGGTGCAGTGTATACTGCTTGGGTTATGAGTGCAGCAAAATCCCACAAATCACCACTAAAGAACTTACTCATATAAGCAAATACCACCAGTGCTCCAATAACTTACGGAAAATAAATAAATAAAAGAAAAAATCCAAATAATAAACCTAATGATGGATATTTAAGAACTAGAAAAGCAATAGCAAACCAAACCCAAAATTAGGAGAAGGAAAGAAATAATAAGGACAAGAGCAGAAATAAATGAATTTGAAATGAAGAAAACAATAGAAAAGATTAACAAAATGAAAAGTTGATTTTTTGAAGAGATAAACAAACTTGACAAACATTTAGCCAGGTTAACTAAGGAAAAAAGAGAGAAAATCCAAATAAATAAAATCGGAAATGAAAAAGGAAACATTACGACTGATACTACAGAAATTCAAAGGATCATTAGTGGCTACAATGAACAACTATATGCCAGTAAATTGGAAAATCTAGAAGACATGGATAAATTCCTAGATACACACAACCGACCAAGATTGAACCATGAAGAAATCCAAAGCCTGAACAGACCAATAACATGTAATGAGATCAAAGTCATAATAAAAAGTCTCCCAGTAAAGAAAAGCCTGTGACCCAATGTCTTCACTGCTGAATTCTACCAAGCATTTAAATAAGAAGTAATACCAATCCTACCCAAACTGTTCCAAAACATAGAGGAGGAGGGAATACTTCCAAGTTCAGCATATGCTCATCAATGCAATATCCTCCCACCCCAGGTAAAACAGCTTATATCCAAAAGTCAGGCAATAACAAATGAAATGTTAATACTAACAAGTGAAATTTTAATATTAAAAAGGTAAGATAGTGAATTATCAAATTTGAAAATCAGGTATTGGATGTTTAGAAGTGCTGTTTAGAACAAAGAACCAAGCTTCTCTAATAATTAGGTTATTTGTTCACACAGTGGTAACTCTCAATATTATATCTATTTGGAAAGGAAAAAAATGTTCCTATCCAGCAATCAAAAAAATTCTGGCTGTGCTTTCATTTAAAAATGACACCTACCTAGCAGATTCTGACATAGCTTTCCCTAAGTTAGATGCTAAAATGTCTGTGTAGAAAAAGGGGACTATTTAAAGCAAAATAAAATATTAAGGTAGAAAAATTCTTGCCAGAGTTTGTAAGAAAATTCAACAAATATCATTGCCACAGGAATCTGAAAGAACTGTAAGTAAGCTTCAGTTAAGAACACATAGCCTACCTTGATAAAAATAAACTTAAAATAGATACTTTTGTATCTCTACATTGTCTAACCCCTGATTTAAAGACAAATGGGATAAACAAAAAACTAAGCAGCCATTCATCTATCTAGTAGATGTTGCTTTAATGGGTAGTATTTTTATCATTAAAAACTTCCCCATCTCTTTTGGTTGATGAAAAATGTCCTGGAATTAGTGGTAATTGTTGTACAATATTGTGAATGTACCTAATGCTGCTAATTGTATATACACTGTAAACCGGTTAAAATGGCAAGTTTTATGTTATGTGTATTTTGCCACAATAAAAAATAAATAATTTCACCAAAAAGGAGAGTAGTGAAATAAACCCTCATGGACCCATCACCCATCTTCTACAATTATTAGTCCAGACAGTCTTATTACATCTTTAGCTTTATTCCCTTCACCCCGCACTGCATTATTTTGAAATAAATTCTAAACAATGCAACATTTCATCCATAATTATTTCTGTACATTTCTCTAAAAGGTAAGAATTCTTTCATAAAGCATAGCTATTATCAGATACAGTTCCTTACTATGACCAAATATTCAGTGTTCAAATTGCTCGTTGTCTCACAGTGTTTGTTGATTTGGTTATGTGTGAAATACGATTCAAACAAGATCACATTGCATTTGGTTGTTATGTGTCTTTTGTTATTTAATCTATGAATTCCCCTCCTTTTTCATTTTCTTCACAATTTAACATTGAGCAAATTGGGTTGTTTGTCCTGTAAATTTTTTGCATTCTGAATTTTGTTGATTAAATTCTCATATTTTTAACATGTTCTTATATTCCCTGTGTCCCCTGAAAACTATGAATAGGAGTTAGATCTAGAGTCCTAAGCAGATTCAAACTGAATGTTTTCAGTAAGAATATTTCAAAGTTATGTTGTAAATCCCATCATGAGATATGTAGTACTTGGTTGTCTCTTCTTTCATTGTGTTAAAATTGATTGACCAGCCTGGCTAACATGGTGAAACCATGTTTCTACTAAAAATACAAAAAATTAGCTGGGAGTGGTGGCACGTGCCTGTAATCCCAGCTACTCGGGAGGCTGAGGCAGGAGAATTGCTTGAATCCTGGAGGCAAAGGTTGCCGTCAGCCAAGATTGCGCCATTGTACTCCAGCTTGGGCAACAAGAGTGAAACTCCGTCTCAAAAAATTAAAAAAAAAAAAAAAAATGATCAATGAGTTTAGATTTCATAGCCATTCCTTAGAAATTTCTTTAGCTAATGGTCTTAGCAGCCATTAATAATACCACTTAGATTCATTACTTTTCTAGGGGTTGCAAATGGCATATTTAAATTCTGTCATTCTTTCTTCTTTGAAATAATTAATCATCTGTAATGCATCTATAAAGACTTTACCTCTTCACCTATTTGGTTCCACTTAGGTGAAATAATGAAAAAGGTGGGATACTTGATTTAGAGGGAGCAAGAGAACTATCCCCAAAATCTCCAGTCAGACTTGTCTATTAGTAGGAATGAGCCAGCCCTTGCGTATACCCACAAATATTTGAATGGGTTTGCGGGCGTTGCTGCTCCAACAGAGAACATGCCCTAGTGAAATTTAAGTAGTTACTATTAAAATGACCTGACTGATATCCACAGGCTCCTGGGGCATGAGAAATTAAAGTTACATTAGGTTTTGGCATACTATCAAATTAACAGGGAAGATTAAAATAATACACTAAACTAGACTAATACTATTACAAAAATATTTGAAGAAAGATTCAATCATCCTTAACTCATTATGTTATGCCAAAAAGCACCAGATGAATTAAATATAAGAAATAAAATCAAAGAAGCATAGAAAACTGGTGAATATTTATTTGACTTTGTAATAAAATTTTGAAGCATAACAACAAAGAAAAAAACTATTCTAAAAGTGATATTTTATTTTATAAAATACATCAATTTTAATAAGCTGGTCAATCCTAACATAAAAGGTAAATGACAACTTGAAAAAAATTACATAAAATATTCTCAATATTCCAGGCAAGCCCATTCATAGTAAAATAGAAGATGAATAAAATGCTCAAAAAATGATGAAACTCATGCAAATTAAAACACAGTAGAATTCTATGTTTTTTGTTTGTTTGTTTTGTTTCGTTTTGTTTCTTTGAGATGGAGTCTCGCTCTGTCGCCCAGGCTAGAGTGTGGTGGCACAATCTCGGCTCACTGCAAGCTCCACCTCCCGGGTTCATGCCATTCTCCTGCCTCAGCCTCCCAAGTAGCTGGGACTACAGGCGCCCGTCACCACGCCAAGCTAACTTTTTGTATTTTTAGTAGAGAGGGAGTTTCACCGTGTTAGCCAGGATGTTCCTGATCTCCTGACCTCGTGATCCACCCCCCTCGGCCTCCCAAAGTGCTGGGATTACAGGTGTGAGCCACCACACCTGGCCCATGTTTTTCTTTAAAACTGACACCAAATTTCTCTAATATTAAAGCCTAGCATTGGAACTGGTATGGGAAATAGAAAACCCATGCTCTACTGAGGAAATCATACAACAGTATAATTTTTATAAAGAACAACTTGGTATCAGGAATAATGAATATTCAAAATATTCTTACCCTTTGAGCCAAAATATCCTTTAATATATAGATTTTATTTGTTCTATAATTAAGCCACTATAATAACAACTAATTCTTTCTAGGAATTTCTTTTAAGAGATCAACACAGAGGTACATAAATATTTGTGTGCAGGCCGTGCACGGTGGCGCATGCCTATAATCCTAGCACTTTGGGAGGCCAAGTAAATCACTTGAGCCCAGGAGTTCAAGACCAGCCTGGGAAACATGGTGAAACCCTGTCTCTACAAAAAAATACAAAAATTAGACAGGCATGGTGGTGTATTCCTGTCATCCCAACTACTTGGGAAGCTGAGATGGGAGGATCACCTGAGCCCAGGGAGGTATGGGCGGCAGTGAGCTGTGATTGTGCCACTGCACTCCAGCCTGGGTGACTGAGCAAGACTCTGTCTCAAAGAAAAAAAAGATTTGTGCAAAAAGTTGCTCCTGATATGGTTAGAAAAGCTTGAAACAATTTCAATAAATAAGGGATAGCTATGAGATGAAAAACCATACAGCTAATAAAGATGTTCCAAAAATATTTAAAGACATGAAATTCTTTCACGATACAATAATAAAGAGGAAAAATGTTCAAAATTATTATTATTATTATTATTATTTTGAGACAGAGTCTCACTCTGTTGCCCAGGCTGGAGTGCGGTGGTGTGATCTCGGCTCACTGCAGTTCCGTCTCCCGGGTTCACGCCATTCTCCTGCCTCAGACTCCCGAGTACCTGGGACTACAGGCGCCCGCCACTGCACCCAGCTAATTTTTTGTATTTTTAGTGGAGACGGGGTTTCATCGTGTTAGCCAAGATGGTCTCAATCTCCTGACCTCGTGATCCACCCATCTCAGCCTCCCAAAGTGCTGCGATTACAGGCATGATTACCGCGCCCGGCCCAAAATTATTTTTACAGTCTAAACTCAATTTCTCCTATAAACATATATGTGTACTTAAAGACATATCACTCAAGTTATATATACACTTAAAATATTTAGAAAGTATTTAATATATAGATATACATGTTTACACACATATAAATATATCTATCTATCTGTTATGTGTATGTATGTGTAACATGGGTATATGGGAAAGCGGGTGACTAGGGTGCTAACAGTGTTGAGTTCAACCATGTTTTCCTTCTTTATAAATTTGCTTTTAGTTATGTATTTTCCAATGAAATATTTTATAATCCAAAGTAAATAAAGATTAATATTGCTTTTAAAGAAATTTTTTATTTAATTCACTCAGCTCCTCCATCTATGTATGCTCATTTCATCACCATCAATTTTGCAAACATTTTCTATTATGTGCCAGGCACTGTCAGTACTAAGATCCATGGGAAACAGAGCCTGGCAATTATATAATATTGAATAAGATGCTGACCCTGTCTCTAGGGTATCTTATCAGAGTATGACAATAGAAGTCGTACTCTAGTGGCAAGGACAGACCTATACAAAAGAAGTGGGGTGTCTTGTCCTCAGGGCTCTAATAGAAGCATAAAATAAGACCAGGCAGCTGTTATGTGACCCAAGTTCTTTTTTGTCTCAATGTAAGGTCTGATTTAAATACATAGCTTAAAAGACAAAGTTGTGTAGTATAGGTTTCCTCCCAAAAGGAAAGTAAGTGTAGAAAGAATGCAAAAAACTCAACAGTTAGTATTTCACATGAACAATGTCATTCACTGTACAAACAGACAGGAATATCAAGTCAATTTTTATTGCTATATGGTCCTGGTTTTCTCTCAAGTCATCTCCACCTTCTTAGTGCAAAGGGTTGTAATAGTTCAAGATTTCCCCATTAAACATGAGAAGTAGTCACCAGCTGTGCTTGTCTTTCCAGCCTCTTTGCCCTGTTACACACCAGCTAGCACCAGGTCCCAATCCAAACCAACCTTGGAGGTTTTGCTCCACAAGTTATGTGGGCAGAGTTAATGGAGCTATCACTTGCTCTTGTCTGCAAACAGGGAATGATGGATGGCTATCTGCTAAATGTATTAAACTTCAGTCCAAAGGAGTTGCTGTTTAGCATGCATAAGAAAAACAAAAGTTAGGTTTCTTCATTTCTTCATCTGCCTCCTGCATTCTAGGAAGAAATGCTTTGTCCTCTTTTCCCTTCTCGTAATGTTCACTAACATAACTAACATGTTCCTTAGTGTCAACCCACATACACAGTTTACTTAGCACACTGCTTCCATTCATTCATTCCACAAACATTTACTGAGAACTCATTACTTGGCAAAGCTCTGTGTTAGAAGCTGGAGATATAAAATGAATAAAACATAGCTCTGGTACTTGGGAGCCTATGATGTATTCAAAGAGATGGACATTAAAACAAATCGTTGAAATAAAGTAGTATAGATGTTCTAATAAACAAATTATACTGAATAATACTTATAAAGCCCTTTTATTGAGAATTTGCTATATAGGTACTATGATAAATACTTCATGTGCATTAAAAGTAGCCAATCTTTACAATATTCCTATGAGACAGTGGGAACATAAACCAACATACTTTCCTCACGTCGTGCTAAACAATTCTGGGAAAATATTTTCCTTTTTATACGCTAAAAAATACTAAGATCAAGCAGAAGGAAGTAAGTACTTTTATTCCATAAATACTTGCTCCTGGAAGATATGACTGTGAACCCACTTAAAGAGCTTACTCTTCAAGGCTAAACTTGTTCTCCAAGGCTTGCTTTCAGACCTTTGCCCCACTAGGTTCACCAATCAGAATTTATTTTACCATAAATACTGCCCAATCCCAACCAATTCCCTGCCTTGAAAGACCCATCTTGAAAATCACCCACCTCAGTCTCTAAAACACCATAAATATCCTGCCCTTATTTCCCCATTTTGAGACACTACTAAGATTCAGTGAAGTTGGCCTTATCTCTTACTTCAGTAGGCCTAGTAAACAGCTTTGCTGGACAAGTGTGTATTCCTTTGATCTTTTGAGAGATCACTGATCAGCAATCCATATTACAGTCACCAATTCACATCTTTATCAAGGTTTATATGACTGTAGCTTATACCTTATACTTCCCTCCATTCTGCCACCTATAATGGATTAAAAGAAAAAATAGTATTTTATTAGGAAAGGTGTGAAGGAAAAGCACGGTGGAGGTGCTATTTGAGTTTTAAAAGACATATAAAGTACTCATCTGGTTTTCAAGAAAGGAAAGAGTATTCACGTTCAAGAAACAGATATATGGATTTATAAAGTAGATTAAGAAAACTTAGTATCTCAGAAAATGGCTAGAACTAAGAGTACATTATGGAGTGGGGTGCTAGGAGTTTCTGTCTCACATGGAAGAAATGGGAGCTTTAAGAGTTGATCATTAATGAGATGTTGTTACTAAAAGGAAAAGAAGAGTTTGGGATGACTCCAAGTTACTAGCTTAGCTTAATAGATACAAAGTCACACCCATTTCAAAGATGGAGAATTCAAGGAAAAAAAAATCTCTTTTGGAAAAATAAAACACATGTGTTCAGGCCTTCTAATAAATTGCACAAATACATGGGCTGACCAACCCTGCCATTGGCAGTGGACTAGGGTCCATAAGTCAGGCAAAGGAGCTGAGATGAAGAAGACACAAATAAGTTAGAAAAGCCAGCCAGGTGCAGTGGTGCATGCCTAGTGCACACCCATAGTTCCAGCTACTTGGTATGTTGGAGTCCTCGTGTTTCCTAAACAAAGGAATGAACACACAAGACAACACAGGATGAGACAAACATGGCGGCTGCCCCGAACGGCCCGCTCTGCTTTATTTTATATAGTCGTTTGTGGAATGTTGCCAAGTCACAAGACACATTGTTGTTTTTCTGACCTTTCCCTGATTTTCTGAATTTTCAAGATGTTTATACATAAACCAGCCCCAGGGTCTGCTGTTTGCAGCTGGCTCCTTTGTCCTCCCTGTTTGCAGGGAAGGAACGCCCTGCTTTGTTTGCAAGAGCAGGACTTATCGGGAACGTCTCGTTTGCGAGCATGTAGTCCTCTACATGGTAGGCTATGGCAAAAGGATCACATGAGTCCAGGAATTTGAGGCTGTAGTGCACTGATTGTTCCTGTAAATAGCCACTGCTCCAGCTTGGCGACATAGCAAGACCCCCATCACTAAAAAAAAAAAAAAAAGAAAGAAAAGCCAAGACAAAATGTTATCATAGAAACTAGAGCAGGGGAAAGATCCAAAAGGAAGGAGTATGCGGTGTTAAATATTGCATATGTCAAGAAAGATAAGGCCTGGAAAAGCTTAATAAAATTGGAAATTCAGGACACGGCAAGCCAAAAGCATGAGATTGAGGTTGAAAAGCAAGGTATTAACTGAAAGAATTAGAAAAGCAAGAGCAAACCAACACCAAACCTAGTAGAAGACAATAATCAAAATCACCGCTGAACTGAAGAAAATTGAGACATGAAAAACCACTCAAAACAACAACAAGATCTTGGGAAGATGGTGAATAAGAGGCAGGATTAGTTTGCAGCTCCTGCTTGGAAGGACAGAGCAGCATGTGGAGACTCATATCATGAACTTTTGCTCAAAGAACTACCACAGGAACATACCAGGAAAGCCGAGAAGATCCACAGACCCTTTGAAGGAACTGGATCACCCCTGCAGGCTCCCCGAGATGCCAAAAAATCGTGAGCCAGCTTGCTTTCTTAGTGGGAAGGCTCATGGTCTGGGGCAAATTCTCAGCCCTGGAATTGGACTCAGTACTATTGGGGGTTTGGGGGGGGCATGATGGGAGTGAGGCCGGCCTTTAAGACTGTGGGCTATGTGAGAGCATGGTGAGGCCTGTGACTGCCGGCTTTCCCCCACTTCCCGGCAACCTGTATGACTCAGCAGAACATAACTCCTCTGGAATGAGAATTATACCCCTACCCCCACAGCAGCTGCAGCAAGCCCCACCCAAAGACAGACTGAGCTCAAACACGCCTAACTCTGCCATCACTTGATGGTCTTTCTCTACCCACCCTGGTAGCCAAAGACAAAGGTCATAATTTATTGGGAGCTCTATGGCCCTGCCCACCACCTGAGAAACCTGAATACTTAACCAGGTGTTTCTAGGGCAAGTTTGCATCCTCCCTACAGGACCACAGCTAATGTGGTCTTGAAAGTGCCACCTCCTGGCTGGAGGCCAATTAACACAAAACTAGCACACTAAATAAAAACACAACCAAGGACCCTCACAGAATGCACTTCACTCCCCTGCTAACTCCGCTGGAGCAGCTGCTGGTATTCACAGCTGCAAGACCTAAAGACAGATCACATCACAGGGCTCTTTGCAGACACTCAGCGGTACCAGCCCAGAGCCCAGTATCTCTGCTGGATGGATGACTAGACCCAGAAATGCAAAAACAACCCAAACAGTTTGGCTCTCAGGAAGCCTCATTCCTAGAGGAATGGGGAGAAACCACATCAAGAAAACACCCTATGGGACAAAAGAATTTGAACAACAGCCCTTGAATCCCAGATGTTGCCTTGGACATAGTCTACTCCAATGAGAAGGAACCAGAAAATTAATTCTGGTAATATGAAAAAACAAGGCTCTTTAACATCCTCCCAAAATCATATTCGTTCACCAGCAATGAATCCAAACCAAGACAAAATCTCTGAATTGCCAGAAAAAGAATTCAGAAGGTTGATTATTAAGCTAATCACAGAGGCACCAGAGAAACGTGAAGTCCAACTTAAAGAAATCAAAAACATGATACAGGAGATGAAAGGAAAAATATTCAGTGAAATAGCACAAATAAAAAACAATCACAAATTCTGAAAATCATGGATACACTTAGAGAAATGCAAAAAGTACTCAAAGGCTCAGCAATAGAATGGAACAAGCAGAAGGAAAAAAACACAGAGCTTGAAGACAAGGCTTTTGAATTAACCCAATCTGTCGAAGACAAAGAAAAAATAATTTTTTTTCATACTTCAGTAGAATTTATTGTATTTACAGAGCTCAGCAATGATCACAGAATCTAATTTTAGAACATTTCATCATCCCCCAAAGAAGCCTCATCCATTAGCACTCATTCCCCATTTCCCCACTCTTCCAACCCTAGGCAACCACAGACCTACTTTCTGACTATAGAATTGCTTATTCTGGACAACAATTTATATAAATCAAATTATGTTACTCAGTGGTATTTTGTGATTGGCATAATATCTTTAAGATTCAAGTATAATCCATGTTTTATCAATTTTACCTCACTACATGTTTCATATAACAGAGGACTTTTAACAAATGAGTAGACCAAGAAACCTAAGCATATATAATAAGCTCATGATTTTACCAAGAACTTTTCCCACTAGAAAACAAATTTGGTTTTGTCTTTGATGAACACACAGAAATAAGCTGATCTCAGTTGTAACTAAGTCCTGAAGTTCCACATGTAATATGAAGTCTACCCAGACAGAAAGGCAATGATTAGTTGGGAAGAACACTTACTAAGTCTGTCTACTTTAAAATCCAGATTCATGACTATAATTATCAGTGGTTTAGTTACTTTCCTGCTTAGATACAAGTATTTAATAGCCCTTGATGATATTATTTTTTACTTTAATTTTATGAAGGAAGAAAAAATAACTTTAAAAATTAACAAAACCTCCAAGAAGTTTACAAGTTTACAACTATGTTAAATGTTCAAACATAAGAATAATTGGTGTTCCCAATGAAGAAGAGAAATCTAAAAGTTTGGAAAACATGTTTTAGGGAATAATCGATGAAACTTCTCTGGCCTTGCTAAAGATCCAGATATGCAAATACAGGAAGCTCAAAGAACACCTGGGAAATTCACATAAAGATCACTACCTAGGCATATAGTCATCAGGTTATCTAAAGTCAAGGTGAAGGAAAGAATATTAAGAACTGTGAGGCAAAAGCATCAGGTAACCTATAAAGGAACACCTATCAGATTAACAGCAGATTTCTCAACCAAAACCCTACAAGTTAGAAGGAACTGGGGTCCTATTTTTAGACTTGTTAAACAAAACAATTAGCAGCCATGAATTTTGTATCCAGCAAAACTAAGCTTCATAAATGAAGGAAAGATACACTCTTTTGCAGACAAACAAATGCTGAGAGAATTCACCACTAAGCCTGAGCCAGCACTACAAGAACTGCTAAAAGGAGCTCAAATCTTGAAATAAATCCTTGAAATACACCAAAATGGAACCTCTGTAAAGCATAAATCTCACAAGACCTATATAAAAATAACACAATTAAAAATATAAAAGGTATTCAGGTCACAAATAGCACGATGGATAGAATAGTACCTCATGTCTCAATAGTAACATTGAATGTAAATCGCCTAAATGCTCCACTTAAAAGATACAGAATTGCAGAATGAAGGAGAATTCACCAATCAAGTTTCTGTTGTCTTCAAGAAACTCATCTAACACATAAGGACTAACATAAACTTAAGCTAAAGGGGTGGAAAAAAAATATTCCATGTAAATGGACAACAAAAGTGAGCAGGAGTAGCTATTCTTATATCAGACAAAACAAACTTTAAAGCAACAGCAGCTAAAAAAGACAAAGAGGGACATTATATAATGACAAAAGGACTAGTCCAATAGGAAAATATCATAATTCTAAATATATAAGCACCTAACACTGGAGCTTCCAAATTTATAAAACAATTACTACTAGACCTAAGAAATGAGATAGATGGCAACACAATAATAGTAGGGCACTTTAATATTCCACTGACAGCACTAGACAGATCATCAAGACAGAGTCAACACAGAAACAATGGACTTAAACAATACCCTATATCAAATGGACTTAACAGATACTATAGAACATTACCCAGAAACTAGAGAATATATATTCTATTCATTAGCACATTAAACATTCTCCACAGTAGACCATATGATAGGCCACAAAACAAGTCTCAGTATATTTTTAAAAACAGAAATTATATTAAGTACTCTCTCAGACCACAACGAATAAAATTGGAAATCAACTCCAAAAGGAGCCCCCAAAACCATGCAAATACATGGAAATTAAATAACCTGCTCCTGAACGATCATTGGGTCAACAATGTAATCAAGATGGAAATTAAATAATTCTTTGACCTGAGCAATAAAAACGACACAACCTATCACAACCTCTGGGATACAGCAAAAGCAGTACTAAGAGGACAGTTCATAGCATTAAAGGCCTACATCAAAAAGTCTGAAAGAGCACAAGCAGACAATCTAAGATCACACCTCACGGAACTGAGAAACAAGAACAATCCAAACCCAAACCCAGCAAAAGAACAGAAATAACAAAGACCAGACCAGAACTAAATAAAATTGAAACAAAAAACACAATACAAAAGATAAACGAAACAAAAAGATTGTTATTTGAAAAGAAAAATAAAATTGATAGACCATTAGCAAGATTAACCAAGGAAAGAAGAGAGACGATCCAAATAAGCTCAACTAGAAACAAAGCAGGTGATATTACAACTGATACCACAGAAATACAAAAGATTATTCAAGACCACTATGAACACTTTACAGGCATAAACTAGAAAACTCAGAGGAGATGGATAAATTCCAGTAAACATACAACCTTCCTAGATTAAAGCAAAAAGATATAGAATCTCTGAACAGACCAAAAACAAGCAGCAAGATTGAAATTGTAATTTAAAAATTGTCAACAAAAAAAAGCTCAGGACCAGATGAATTCACAGCTGAATTTTATCAGACATTCAAAGAATAATAGGAACCAATCCTACTGACACTATTGCAAAAGATAGAGAAAGAGGGAATCCTCCCCCAAATCATTCTAAGAAGCCAATATCACCTATAACCCTAATAACAAAACAAGGCAATAACATAACAAAAAAAAGAAAACTACAGACCAATGTCACTGATGAACATAGATGCAAGAATCCTCAACAAGATACTAGTGAAGTGAATCCAATAGTATATCAAAAAGATAATACATCATGATCAGGAGGGTTTTATACCAGGAATGCAGGGATGGTTTAACATACATAAGCAAATAAATATGATACATCACATAAACACAATTAAAAACAAAAATCACATGATCATCTCAATAGATGCAGAAAAAGCTTTTGACAAAATCCAGCATACCTTTATGATTAAAACCCTGAGTAAAATCAGCATACAAGGAATATACCTTAATGTAATAAAAGTCATCTATTATCCTGAACAGGAAAAAGTTGAAAGCATTCCCCCTGAGAAGTGGAACAAGACTAAAATGTCCACTTTCACCACTTCTATTCAACATAGTACTGGAAGTCCTAGCCAGAGCAATCAGACAAGAGAAAGAAATAAAGGGCATCCAAATCAGTAAAAAGCAAGTCAAATTGTCGCTGTTTGCAGATGATATGATCGTATACCTAGAAAACCCTAACTACTCATCTAAAAAGCTCCTAGAACTGGTAAACAAATTCGGCAAAATTTCAGGATACAAAATTAATGTACACAAATCAGCTCAATTATACACCAACAGTGACCAAGCTGAGGATCAAATCAAGAACTCAACTCCTTTCACAATAGCAGCAAAAAAATAAAATAAAATAAAATACTTAAGAATATACCTATCCAAGGAGGTGAAAGACCTCTACAAGGAAAACTACAAAACAACACTAAAGAAATCATAGATGACACAAATAAATGAAAACACATCCCATGCTCATGGATGGGTAGAATCAATATTGTAAAAATGACCATACTGCCAAAAGCAGTCTACCAATTTGATGTAATTTCCATCAAAACACCATTATCATTCTTCACAGAACTAGAAAAAACAATCCTAAAATTCAACCAGGAACCAAAAAAGAGCCCACATAGCCAAAGCAAGACTAAGCAAAAAGAACAAATCTACAGGCATCACATTACACCATTCCAAACTATACTGTAAGGCCATAATCACCAAAACAGCATGGTACTGGTATAAAAATAGGCACATAGTCCAATGGAACAGAGCAGAGAACCCAGAAAGAAACCCAAATACTTACAGCAAACTCTTCTTCAACAAAGCAACCAAAAACAGAAAGTGGGGAAGGGCAACCTATTCAACAAATGGTGCTGGGATAATTGGCCAGCCACATGTAGAAAAATGAAACTGGATCTTCATCTCTCACCTTATACAAAAATCAACTCAAGATGAATCAAAGACTTAAATCTAAGAAACCATAAAGATTCTAGGAAATAACATGGGAAAAACTCTTCTAGACATTGGCTTAGGCAGAGACTTCATGACCAAGAAACCAAAAGCAAATGCAACAAAAACAGAGATAAATAGATGAGACTTAAACTAAAAAGTTTCTTCACAGCAAAAGAAATAATCAGCAGAGTTAACAGACAGCCCAAAGAGTGGGAGAAAATCTTCACAATCTATACATCCCACAAAGGACTAATATCCAGAATCTACAATGAACTCAAACAAATCAGCAAAAAAAATTAACAATCTCATCAGAAAGGGGACTAAGGACATGAATAGACAATTCTCAAAAGAAGGTACACAAATGGCCAACAAGCATATGGGAAAATGCTCAACATCACTAATTATCAGGGACATGCAAATCAAAATCGCAATTCAAATAGCACCTCACTCCTGCAAGAATGGCCATAATCAAAAAATAAAAAAATAATAGATGTTGGCATGCATGTGGCAAAAAGGGACCACTTCCACACTGCTAGTGGGAATGTAAACTAGTACAACCACTATGGAAAACAATGTGGAGATTCCTTAAACAACTAAAAGTACATCTACTGTTTGATCCAGCAATCCCACTACTAGATATCTACCCAGAAGAAGGAGGTCATTATACAAAATGATTGGGTGATAGGTGTACCAAAATCTCAGAAATCACCACTAAAGAACTTATTCATGTAACCAAACACCACCTGTTCCCCAAAAACCTATTGAAATTTGAAAAAATTTTTTTAAATTTTTTAGAGATCAACAAAACCAGGAGTTAGATTTTTAAAAAAATTAGTAAGATAAGCCACTAGCTGGGCTAATAAAGAAAAGAAAAAAGATCCAAATAAACACAATTAGAAAGAACAATGGCGATGTTACCACTGACCCCACAGAAATAAAAATAACCATCAGAAACTACTGCAAACTCTTCTATGCAAACAAGCTAGAAAACTAAAAGAGACGGATACATTCCTGAACATATACCCCCTCCCACAACTGAACTAGGAAAAAATTGATTCCCTGAAGATACCAATAATGAATTCTGAAATTGAATTCATAATAAATAGCCTACCACCTAAAAGGAGCCCAGGACCAGAGAGATTCATAGCCAAATTCCACCAGAGGTACAAAGAAAATCTAGTACCCTTTCTATGGAACTACCATAAAAAAATTGAGGAAGAGGGACTCCTCTCTAACTCACCCTATGAGGCCAGTATCATCTGGATACCAAAACCTGGCAGAGACACAACACAAAAAGAAAACTTCAGGCTAATATCATTGATGTACATTAATGCAAAAATTCTCAACAAAATACTTGCAAACCAAATCCAGCAGCACATTAGAAAGCTAATGTGTGATAATCAAGTAGGCTTCATCCCCAGAATGCACGGCTGGTTCAACATACACAAATCAATAAATGTGATTAATCACATAAACAGAAGTAAAGACAAAAACCACATGATTATCTCAATAGATGCAGAAAAGACATTCAATAAAATTCAATATTCCTTTATGTTAAAAACTCTCAGTAAACTGGGCATTGAAGAAACATACCTCAAAATAATAAAAACCATCTATGACAAATTCATACCCAACATCATACTGAATGGGAAAAAATTGGAAGCATCCCCATTGTAAACAGGCACAAGACAAGGATGCCCTCTCTCACCACTCCTATTTAACATAGTATTGGAAGTCCTAGCCAGAGCAGTCAGGCAAAAGAGAGAAATAAAGGGCATCCCAATAGGAAGAGAGGAAGTCATACTATCTCTGTTTGCAGATTACATGATTCTATATCTAGAAAACCCCATAGTCTTGGCCCAAAAGCTCCTTCAGCTGATAAACAACTTCAACAAAGTTACAGGATACCAAATCAATGTACAAAAATCACTAGCATTCCTCTACATCAACCACAGCCAAGCTGAGAGCTAAATCAGAAATGCAATCCCATTCACAATTGCCACAAAAAGAATAAAATACCTGGGAATACAGCTAACCAAGGAGGTGAAAGATCTCTACAATGTGAATTACAAACCAATGCTAAAAGAAATCAGAGATGACACAAGCAAATGGAAAAATATTCTATGCTCATGGATAGGAAGAATCAATATCTTTAAAATGGCCATGCTGCCCGAAGCTATGTATAGATTCAATGCTATTCCTATTAAACTACCAATAAAGTTCTTCATAGAATTAGAAAAAAATTACAAATTCATATGGAACAAAAAAAGAGCCTGAATACCCAAGGCAATCATAAACAAAAGAACAAAGCTGGAGGCATAACACTACCAAACTTCAAACTATAATGCAGGGATACAGTAACCAAAACAGTATGGTACTGACAAAAAAAAAAAAAGAGCAGACATGTAGACCAGTGGAACAGAAGAAGGAACCCAAAAATAAGCTGCACACCTACAATCCTCTGATCTTTGACAAAGTAGACAAAAACAAACAATAGAGAAATGACTCTCTATTCAATAAATGATGCTGGGTTAACTGACTAGACATATGCAGAAAATTGAAATTGGTCCCCTTTCTTACACTGATGAGGTTGCAGAGAAAACTCAAGACAGATTAAAGACTTAAATGTAAAACCCAAAACTATAAAAACCCTGGAAGACAACCTAGGCAATATCATTCTGGACATAGGAACAAACAAATATTTTATGACAAAGACACCAAAAGCAATTGCAACAAAAGCAAAAAGTGGCAGATGAGATCTAATTAAACTTAATAAACACACAACCTACAGAATGGGAGAAAATATTTGCAAACTATGCATCTGACAAAGGTTTAATATCCAGCATCTATAAGGAACTTGAACAAATTTACAAGAAAAAACAACCCCATTAAAAAGTGGGCAATGGCCAGGCACAGTGTGGCTCATGCCTGTAATCCCAGCACTTTGGGAGGCCCAGGTAGGCAGATCACTTGAGGTCAGGAGTTTGAGACCTCCTGGCCAACATGGTGAAACCCTATCTCTACTAAAATTACAAAAAAAAAAAAAAGAAAGAAATTAGCTGGATATGGTAGCGCATACCTGTGATCCCAGCTACTCGGGAGGCTGAGGGAGGAGAATCGCCTGAACCCAAGAGGCAGAGGTTGCAGTGACCTGAGAACATGCCACTGCACTCCAGCCTGGGTGACAGAGTGAGCTTCCATCTCAAAAAATAAAAGGAAAAAGAAAGAAAAAAATCCAAAAAAGAACAGATGCTAGTGAGGTTGCAGAGAAAAGGGAATGCTCATACACTGTTGGTGGGAATGTAAATTAGTTCAGCAATTGTGGAAAGCAGTTGGCGATTTCTCAAAGAGCTAAAAACAGAACTACCATTTGATGCAGCAATCCCATTACGGGATACATACCCAAAAGAATAGAAATCATTCTACCATAAAGACACATGAGGCAAATAAAGGCGTAAGAATGACACAATGGACTTCGGGGGCTCAGGGGGAAGGGTGGGAAGGAGGTGAGGGATAAAAGACTACAAACAGGGTGCAGTGTATACTGCTTGGGTGATGAGTGCACCAAAATCTCACAAATCACCATTGAAGAACTTCCTTATGTAACCAAATACCACCTCTTCCCCAATAACATGGAAATTTTAAAATTGAAAACAAACACACATACAGGCAAATGTTCTTTGCGGCATAATTCACAATAGCAAAGACATGGAATCAATGACAGACTGGCTAGACAAAATGTGGTACATATACACCATGGAATACCATGCAACCATAAAAAAGAACAAATTCATATCTTTTATGGGAACATGGATGGAGCTGAAGGCTATTATCCTTAGCAAACTAATGCAGGAAGAGAATCCAAACTCCGAATGTTCTCACTTGTAAGTGAGAGCTAAATGATGAGAACTCATGGTCACAAAGAGGGGATAAACTGACACTGGGGCCTTCTTGGGGGTAGAGGGTGAAAGGAAAGAGAAGATCAAATAAATACCTATTGGGTACTAAGCTTAGTAAACTGGGTGAAGAAATAATCTGTACAACAAATCCCCATGACGTGAGTTTTACCTATGAAACAAACCTGCACGTGTACCTGTGAATCTAAAATAAAAGTTAAAAAATGGCTCACACCTGTAATGCCAACACTTTGGGAGGCTGAGGCGGGCGGATCACGAGGTCAGGAGTTTGAGACCAGCCTGGCCAATATGGTGAAACACCTCTCTACTAAAAGTACAAAATTAGCCAGACATGGTGGTGCATGTCCGTAATCTCAGCTACTCAGGAGGCTGAGGCAACAGAATTGCTTGAATCCAGAAGGCGGAGGTTGCAGTGAGCCAGGTCATGCCACTGCACTCCAGCCTGGGCAACAGAGTGAGACACCATCTCAAAAAACACAAAAGAACAAGAAAAAAGAAAGAAAGAAAAGAAAGGTATTCTTCTAATTTCTAAGGTCATGGAGATCCTGCAAAAATCTGGGCCTCACTCAAGGAGCTGTAGTAGAATATACATGCACATGCAGGGTTCTTGGCTAATTCTCATTCTGTCTCACCCATTGCAATCTTCCTACAATAGAAAAATTGAAACCCAGGTGTGGTGGCTTACATCTGTAACCTCAGTACTTTGCAAGGCCTAGGCAGGTGGATTGCTTGAGCCCAGGAGTTCGAGACCAACCTAGGCAACATTGCAAAATTTCATCTCTACTAAAAATACAAAAATTAGCCAGGCATGGTGGTGCACACCTGTAGTCCCAGCTACTCGGGAGGCTGAAGTGAAAAGATCACTTGAGCTTAGAAGATGGAAGCTACAGTGAGCCAAGATAAGCCACTGCACTCCAGCCTGGGTGACAGAGTGAGATCCCATCTCAAAATAAAAAGAATGAAAAGGAAAAAAAAAAAAAATTGGAAGAAACATATTGTCAGCTCTCTTTTCCTTGTTTGGTGGGTAAGACCAGATGATTTATAAGGTTTGGTATAGTTACTTCTAAAGTCCTAAGAATGTATGGATGTGAGAGTGCATACTGTAGAGGAAAAATCTCCAGAAGTGCTTCTGAAAGAGATAAAGCTATGGGAACTCCTTTGAGAAAGATATTATTTAGGGAAGGCTCTAATCAGAACATTCTTTTCATTCAAAAGCATGAACCTTCTCATTGCTACATTGAAAAAGATGTATATCTTTAGCCTGAAATATAAACACCACCCTAATCCAAGGGGGGTCTACTTCTACATCCCCCCATGTCCCTTCACCCATCTTGGGATCTAGCCTCGAAGTCAGCAAACTACAGCCAGTGGCCAAATGAGCTTCAAAAAGCTTTAATAAAGTTTTATTGGAACCACAGACACACCCATTCATTTAGGTATTATCTATGGCTGCTTTCACACTACAACAGAGTTGAGTATCTGCAACAAAAACCATCTGGCCTGCAGAGCCACTATATTTGCTACCTGACCCTTTAAAGAGAAAGTTTGCTGACCCATTTAATCTTGCCTATTCCTCTCCAAATATACCCTTTGTTCCCCATTTCTTTACCTTTGCTTATTCTATTCTCACTTTGTAGAATGCCCTTCAAATGTTACATATCCTTCCGTAACCAGCTTCTGGAAATGTCAGTTTTTCCACAGAGCTCTCTGCTGTCCTGTGCTGGAAGGCATTTCTGCATCTCTGAATTCTCATAATACAAAAAGTGTCTGGCACTTGTTGCGGAATCAATCAGCAATTGCTGAATGAATGATGGAAAGAGTCTATTCAGGGTATTGGTCCTATTCTTTTGTTTTAGTTATACCCACATCTCTAGTTCTGTCTTGAGGATAGATCAGTATCATATTTCTCAAAGGATTTCATGTGAGACCTTGAAAATTGTAGGCACATAATAAGCGTATTTTTTGAATAAAGAGCTTAGAGGTAAGAAAGCAGGTAAAGCATGAATTGGTCAGTTTGTGGAAAAAATATTTTTGGAGTTCCCACCATTCCAAATTTTGTCCAAATAAATTTTCTAAATATTTGTCCAAGGTAAACACAGATTCTGAGATTTTTGCAGGACTCCCAAATCATTAGTTTATATGAGGAGTTCTGCAAGGAAAACACTGCCTGCTTTCTATTTTGTTCCTCAGTATTTGAAATGGCTAGGCAGGAATCATGTGACAGAGAAAAGGGAATTAATATTTGGGAACTTAAAACTCACAAGCAAGCAGAAGAATCCTGGGCGATATGAAATACACCACATCCTCACAGGTCATGAACAAAAGAAAACAAAAAACAAAACAAAACTACCTTTGGTTTGGGTTGAGTAAAGTCTAAAAATAAAAACTCAGACCTAAATATTTTATTTTTTAATTGTAAAATATATATAACATAAAACTTACCACTTGAACCAAGTATACAGTTCAGTGGCCTTAAATACATTCACCTCATTGTGCAACTATCACCACCATCCACCAGAAATTCTTCATCTTCTCAAACTGAAAAACTAGTTTAATTGGCCCATTTGGAATCTGGATTTTCTCAGATACTATCACAGGATAGTCGGTGACCACATCAGCTCATTAACCAGTCACTCAGTGACTCTCTCCAAGCATAATTCTAACGTATAGAAAAAGATTAGCTGATTGTTTAGAAATAATCAAAGAAAATAAAATTTTAGGATAAATAAGTATCCAACATGCTAGGACCTGAGGAGATTCAAAGGGTTACAGAGAATCCACTATTTTCTGATGGGTAGAATTAGGGTTGTTTGCTTTTTTGAAATACTGAACAGAATTGTCAAGAAATATATTTTATCTAAGTATCTGTCCCCTTTTTATACCAAAGAGAGAGAGAAAGAGAGAGGAAGTTCTCTACAAATCATTCAGTGCCTAGCTCTACTCATCTCCTGTTAACAGATACTCCCACGCGTGAAAATATAATCCCAAGAGAGAATTCTGTATCTTCCATTAGAGCATTTCCAGAAACACAATCTTTTCAGCTAACATGGCAATCGCTGCAGGGTGTCCCACAAGGGGGCTACTCTTCACCTTGTAATGTTTAACGGCTGGAGTTTCTGTAGGGAGGAGATTGATTTACAACCCAAGGTGCCTGGTCCCCAAGCGCCAGTCGCTTCACTGTAGCCTTCAAGAATCGTATTTCACAGTCCCAAATAACAGGCTTGGTAAACAATAAAATTGAGTACCAGAATTGTCCAGGGAGCAGAAAATACGGCAACCAGTGAGCCAGGATTCCGGCTCCGAGGCGCGGTGGGTGTCTGGGGGACATGGCATGGAATCTCAGTCAGGCTTCTTCATTGCCAAGTGCTTCTCCTCTAGCTCTTTACGTTTATCTGACAACTCCAGTGGCTCACTGCAGTATAGACACTCCAGTCCTCAATCCAGAATGAGTGTGTCTACTACACTGAAGATTGGAAGGAGCTCGTTGAAGAAACCAAGTGCAACAACTCTCAAGTGCTAGGAGTCTGAGGGCAGGACCTGGGCAATTTGCAGCAGACCAAGGGGAGGGGAGTGGGTTCCCCTCAGCTCTTGCTCACTTTGCTCCCGTGTAGGGCCTGGTGCGGGGGCTGCATCAGACTGGAGCATGACACTTTTTAAAAATTGACCCAAACGGCCGGGCGCGGTGGCTTACCTCTGTAATCCCAGCACTTTGGGAGGGTGAGGCAGGCAGATCACAAAGTCAGGAGATGGAGAACATCCTGGCTAACACGGTGAAACCCCGTCTTTACTAAAAATACAAAAAATTAGCCTAGCATGGTGGCGGGCGCCTGTAGTCCCAGCTACTTGGGAGGCTGAGGTGGGAGAATGGCATGAACCCGGGAGGCGGAGCTTGCAGTGAGCTGAGATCCAGCCACTGCACTCCAGCCTGGGCGACAGAGCAGGACTCCCTCTCAAAAAAAAAAAAAATTCACCCAAACGTCCAGGCTAGTGGAGGCCCAACAGAGGAAGTGCCTTAGACGCTCAGGACAGATAGCCTGAGCTGGTGCCAGTCTGGTCCTAAACACTTCAATCAAAATAGCTTTACCTCTTATACATACACAAATGCAAATGCATATTTTTTAATATTTGAGGAAGTGTATATAAGATTTCCCCATTTGAAGGACTCCACTGCTAAAAAAAAATAAAAAATAAAAAAAATTTTAAAATCCCCTCTGATGATAAAACAGAGACTTCCAAAGCATAAAGATGGGGTAAATTCATACATACAGAGTGGGTGTCAGGGATGAGAATCAATGTGCTCCCAAATCCTGACCCACTGCTTTCTCTCCACCCCACGGCCTGCTTCACAGCGTGCCCTTTAACTTCAGAATGCAGGGTGGCTACACCATTTACAATGTCCTGCTCCCAATTCTCATGCAGTGTGAACAGCAGGAGAAAATGAAACCTTTGAAAGAAATGAAAAGAAACTACCTGCCTGTGGACATTCTGGAAATCAACAGCTGACCCAGAAGGACCGTGAACAAGCCTGCCGCCTGATCCAGCGCCTCTGGGTCATTTTCACCTGCCGTGAGTCCTTGGCAGACTTTCGTATTTGTAGTTCCTGCTTGTTCATGGTGCATAAGGTGACTAGGGAAATCCTGACGCCAGAATCTCCCAAATTACCCTACACCCAGGGCCCCAAGGAGCTCTGAGATTTCAGTACCTTACCAGCTGCTGTATCTTTAAACACAGGCTTGTTTTTTCCTTATAACTGAGAGGTGAAGCCCTAGAGACCGGGAATGCTAAACCCCTCAGATGCTCCTGCTAAAGCCCTGAGTAACGGTGGGTGCTCCTGAATAATCAGGATTCAACACCGTGGTCAGTTACTTAGAGCAAGGAGAAAACATTTTACAAGAGCATTGCCCTATTCTTTCAGCAAAGGGAAGTCCCACGTTCTCTGCACTATATTATTCTCACCAGTTCAAGCACTTCTTTTTGTTCAGACATTCAAGTGAAAACATTGATTCAGCCAACCAGTAGGAGGCAAATATGTCACCCAATATGCTTTTTCTAACATGCATATAAAGAAAAGAAGGATTAAAAACACCAGCACCCAAAGAAACAATGAAGACTTTTTGATTCTTTGATCTTTATAGCTGGATAAGCTGAGGGTCTCCCTGAGAGTCTAAGCAGTTCGTAAGAGAATCCACTTCCTAGTCCTGGGCCTTAGCACCAAACCCCAAGACCAGAGCTTGGAAACGCTATTTACCAGTTCGCCTGAGACTGTCTTGGTTGACGTTAAGTCGTCCCAGTGTAGTTAATAATAGTGCCTCTGTCACTCTCAAAAGTGTTCCAGGGAAGACGACTGATGACATGGTCACAGCTCCTAAGGATATGTGTTTACTGGGCTTCTAACTAAGACAGATGAAGCCAGTGGGAAGAAGTGGGAAGTGTGCAGAGCATTGGCCCTTGGACTGAGCACTCAGAGAAACCTGACCACAAGCCCAAATCTTGGGCTGATCTGTACTCCTCAAATTCTCAGAGACATCTGTGATCTAAAATAGGTTAATAGTCACTAGGCCGATTTACGGCCCTACCCCCTGGGCACCCATCCCAGGAGACAATCAGCTGGGCAGCCTCCAGCTCTCTCTCCTCCTCCTGCCTTCTCACTGCACCAAACTGTTCCCATGAAACCCAAACCTACCCAAATGGGTTTGGCTCTTGCAGTTTCTCGACTAATTCCCTAGGGCCTCTCGCTCTGGCAAGATTCTATTAGGTTTGTCATGTTTCAGAAGTATAATGATTAAGAATCACAGAAGGCAAGGGAGTGGGAGAAGAGGAGGAAGAGCAGGTAGGGGGAGGCAGCAGGGGGAGAGATTGGGGAGGAGGAGGAGGCAGAATAAGAGGAGGAATGAGGAAGAGTATTGTTAACAAGACCCCTGGGACAGTCAGCCATGGGAAGATTTCAGTTTAAGCAACAAAGACTGTTTTGTTCCCTGAGCTCTCAACTGAGCAGCATTTGGCTCCGACAGAAGAAAGAGGTCCCTGGGGAAAGGCAGGGACTGTGTATCCAACTGCCTCCCTTGTCACCACAGGCTGTCGTCTTGTCAGGAGCACAAAAACCAGGCAATGCTGGTTTCATTCCGCACCAGGGGACAGGCCACTGAGCGAAACTTGGTGTCTAGGGTGGTGCCACGGGGATCTGTGTCTTCCACCTGAAGCTGTGTCTGGGAGATCCACCTTCCTGGAGATCCTGCCTTCTTTTCTGGAGACATAAAATGAGGATTCAGATCACCTAGGAGATTAAAAATCTCAAGGCAACCTGCAGAAGGTGAGAAAGGAATAAGAAGAGATGGGTATTAACTGCAGGACCCTGGAGCTCCTGGCTCCCTTCCGAGGTGAAGCACGCCCACGATCCTCTCCTACCCTGTCTCCCTTCAGAAACGAAAAACAGTGCTCGCTTGGAAGATGAGGATACAGTTCTCTGTTGGAAGGGTTGCTGTGGAGATTAGGGACAGCATCAACAGAGCGCTCTGTGCTGCGTCTGACACTCTGTGCTCAATATGTGGTAGCTCTCATTAGTGATATTAAAGGGGCTCTACATTTGAAGAGTTAAGAGGTTTGATTTTTTTTTTTTTTTCTGGAAAGAAGTAAATGGCTTCTTAGAAAGAAGAAGCATTGCCACTTATTCACAGTAAGCCTGTGTTTAAAATTCTGTGCATTTAGTCAGGTGTTTGAAGGAACAGTATGTCCCAGTCTCACAGGCAGCCCTTGCTAGCACATGCCCTGTGGAAAATTAGCATGTCTGAATTTACAAAATAATCTCTATAATGGACCTTGGAAAATGGCTTCATGGTGTTGGCGTTTCAGCCGCAAACCATGGCGGTGATCTAAGGAAAGGCACATGTTAATCAACCCATGTACAGGCCCTAGAAGGGAATAAAAAGAGCAGCGTGTCTGATCAATGTGAAGAGGGAGATTCTTCCTACAGAAACTCAGAGGCCAAAGGAGTGGGAGGAGAAGAGAAACCAGAGGAGGAGTGGATACAAGAAGGCAGGTGACAATCTGCCTGCCTTAAATATGAGAAGTCCAGGGCAGGTGAGATAGATGACCTCAGTTAGAAATCGGGGAAGGCATCAAACATTTCCCCTCCCACCTTCCCACTCAGCAGTTTTGAGGCCAAGTGCATCCACACCCCAAAACTGAGAGCTGACACTGCGCACCACCTTTCTGAAACCTCCCCTTGCTTTGGCTAGCAGAATAGATTCTGAGCCATCCTCTCTGGAGCACCATTCGTTATTGCTCTGAACAGGCAGGGACTTGCTTTCAAAAGGCAGCTGGGCCTGGGGACCATGTTTCACTTCTTGACACCATTAATTGGGTTATGAGTCAGAGCTGTAATGAAGACAAGTTTTGGTGTCTCCTCCAACTGTCCTGGGAAATGCACATGCACAGGCCCAAAAGCCACAGAGGGAGGGAGAGCTGGACAGATTTGCTTTGTTTATCGGGCCCACATGGTCACCAAATAAATGGTCAGCACCATGGGACTCCTCTGTGCACAGGCCTACATTTTTTCTGCTGCTCCCAGAGGCCCTTAGATGTCAGAGTCTCTCACCCACAGTGGCTCATTAGTAACAGGAAGAAGTGGGAGGAGGCAGGAGTGGATTCAAAACAAGCCACAGAAGGAGGCTTAAAAGAAGGAATAAAGCAGGGGCTGGTCTTGCATGTGAATCAGGCCATTGCACAAATAGGAGCAAGACCAGCTCCCTACCTGGAGGCAGCAAGGAGAGTGGCGCACACTCAGCAGCCTGCATCATGCAGCAAACCTCTGAAGGTCTAAGGCTTATCAACAGAAACAGCGCAGACTTATCAATCTCACAGAAGTCCATTATGCATGCAGTCATGGATCTGGCCAGTTAGGCTGCATAAAACATGCAGGATGATGAGTCTTATCACCTCAATGAATTCGAAAGTCCAATTACATTTATAGGATTGTTGGCCTCTCTAATGCTTCCATGCAACTCTATCAGAGTTCATTTAGACTTCCTGCCTTTTGGATTAAATGTTTGCAGCCCCAGCTGCAATCTCACTTCGATTTTAAAATCCCCCAGTCTGTTGTATTGTTTACAACTAGCAGGAGGCTCATCTGTGGTCCTTTGGAGAGGATGCATTATGATATCATCTGAGGAAGTTACGACGTACACCATCCTTCGGTTCCCCTTAAGTCCTCCGCTCCAGAACAAGTTCATAAATCCCAACTTCCTCAAAACCAAACTATAGAAAGGCACAAGGTCAGAAAAGACCAACTTTCTGAACCAGTGACTGAGGAGCTTCTCCTGAGGGGCAAGAGGAGACATTGCTGCAGTGCCATTTAGTTATCTGCTCCTTGTCCTGTGGGTATGAGGAGCCTGGAGGCTAGAATGGGGCAGGTGGATAAACCAGGCCTGAATGCTGCCCCAGGGACTTTGGAAATCACTGAGTGAGGGAGAGAAGGTTTTGTGTCCTTGAAGCAGTACAACCTAGTAGTTCACTATGCATTTTCTGGGGTCAGACTGCCTGGTTTCAATCTAGCTCCATAACTGGTGCCCTTATGCAAGTTGGCCAGCCACTCCCTGTCTCCTTTTCCTCTTTTGAAAACTGGAGAGGTGAAAGCCTGCAACCTTAACCGTGTGTCAGGGTTACAGGAGGTCATACTGTGATCTACCTAGAAATGATGCCCGGCACAAAGTCAATGCTCAGTGCATGTTAGCTTTTGTCATAAACATGCCTTCTCCAAGCACCAAATCACAGTGAATTTATCTCCAAGGAAACTGGAAGTTACAGGCTCTTCCTTTCACCAGGATGGAACATTAACACAGACACCCCAGGAAACATGATAATTTGGATGGTTGCAGCAAAATTACCTGTTGCCTCTACCTTCTCACTCAAGACACCAGAAAGATACTCATGTTGGAACCTTCCACAGACAGCAATACCACCTGGGCCACTCAGAGCAGCCTTTCATTCGGCTGCCAACCTGGAATTAGATATGGTGCTTGGGTTGGAACCTGGGCTCTTCACAGTGCTGCCTCTGAGAAGTAGGAATTAGGCCATTTCTCAACTCGAGTGAGTGGTGGGCTGAAAAATCTGAATGCATTATCAGGCAACAAAAAGCTAAGGATTTACTGTGAACCTCAGATGCTTATTAAACCTCCCATCTTGAGTGCTGCAATCTACCCTAATAACATGGTTATTCATCCTTATTATACCCTTCCTTGTTCACTAACTGGCATCTATTCCACATGAACTTTCCATCCTGGGAATTTCCAGGTCTGCAGCAGAGTCTAAAAGCTCACTCAAGTCAAAAGCTCATGGGAATCAGTGGATTAAGCCCCAAGCCCACCTGACCCCAGGTTGAGTTGTGATGTAGAAACTCTAGTCACCAAATGTCATGCTCAAGTGTTAATGATGTTTTCGTCTAACTTGGTCTGAACTGCGAGTATTTCTAGGCTCACTTACTCTTAAAGACAACCCCAGCGATTCACACTGAAATTAACACTCTTTGACACTGCACACAGTGCCAGAGTGTAACATTTACAAGGGGAAAATAACTTGAAAATGAAGGAGACCAAAAAGGCATAATTACCCAAGGCAAACTGTTTTGTTCATCAGTGATTACAGTGGTTTTAAAGCCTTATAATTTATCATAGCTCAGAACAATTTAAATCTCAGTTGTGCTCCTTCAAGAAACGGAGACTCTTCCTTTCCTTTCATTCCTTCTGACAGGCTACTCTTTTAATATCATCTTAGTTCTAAGATGGCATAGACTATATCCTCCCAACATCACACACAGACAAAAAAGATAACTGACAGCAGCCGCCTTTCCCCTTTGCATTGGGCTGCAACGCACAAATAATGGAAGAGTGTAACAATTCCAAATGGGGGTAATTTCTTTCAGGTTCAAGTATCAGTTTGCTTGTTTTGCTGCTGCTAATCACCTCTTAAACAAACAATTGCTTTATCTATGTACTGTGCCTCATTTCACTTTCAAATTATGTGTGTGTTTTGCTCCTAACAGCTTATTATGATCTATAATTAACAATTTTGCTGAAAGCAGAGCTGTGTATTGAAGAGAGCCCACATGCTATCTGAGAAGTACTTGAAACAGGAGGCCTTTGTTTTCATCACAAATTTGGCAAACAGAAGACGCCTCCCTTCTCTGCTCTGCATTGTCTCCTTCGGAAGTCCAGAAGTGCAAAGGCAGAAAATTAAAAGGAAGATTTCGAACTTCAGCAAAATTTCAGTTGGCTACCTTTGAATCTAAATACACCAGGGCTTCTCAAATTTGACCACAATTTGGAATCACCTAGGGAGCTTTTACAGGAATGCCCAGACTTAGCCCCAGCCCAATTAAGTCAGGGTCTAGGGATGGACCCAGGCATGAGTACTTAGTAAAGCACCCCAGATAATTACAAAGTGCAGTGAAGACTGAACACTACTATAACAAACTAGCTAGTCTGCTTTGCAGGAGCTCAGAGAAAAAGGTAATGACAGGGATGAATTCAGTGGTTAAAAGTTGTACTTGAGGCCAGGCGCGGTGGCTCAAGCCTGTAATCCCAGCACTTTGGGAGGCCGAGACGGCGGGATCCCACGAAGCTCAGGAGATCGAGACCATCCTGGCTAACACGGTGAAACCCGTCTCTACTTAAAAAATACAAAAAAACTAGCCAGGCGAGGTGGCGGCTGCCTGTAGTCCCAGCTACTCGGGAGGCTGATGCAGAAGAAATGGCTTAAACCCGGGATGCGGGGGCTTGCAGTGACTGAGATCCGGCACTGCACGCCAAGCCCCGGCGACAGAGCGAGACTCCGTTCTCAAAAAAAAAAAAAAAAAAAGTTGTACTTGAGTGTACTAAAATTTAGACTATTTTCCAAGTCCATGAATCATCTCCAGTCTAGATGACTTCCAGAAGATTCTTTTTCCCCATCTCTCAGCTCATTCAAGCTCACCAAACAAGCAGCAAAGTTGCTTAAAATTTCGCCCTGGGAAGCAGGTTTTGAGATTATGGAGGGAAAACTCATTTGGGAACATATTTCCTGGATATATTCTGGCATTGGCAACCTGCATTTCTCTTGTGGTTCAAGCACTTTAGAACGTTCTCTGGCAGGCTTGGCAAAGTTATAGACACAGCTCCTGAAGTTTTGTGTTCAGAGGTCCAGATATGGTTCCACTTTTATACAATCCATTACTTTAACATATAACAAAGAAGCTGGGTGTGGGCTTTAGTATGAGTAACCCATCAGAACTTTAGGGCACAGGTACTTTTTTTCGTTTGTGGTAGAGGCTTGCAGCCCTGGCTGAAATGCTTCTGAACCCAGGTCTGAAGTGTGCCAAACATGTTTCTTGTGCTCGCCTCTACCCTCAGCACGCCCCTCTCTTGAAATCGCTCTGTCCTTTATTTCTTATTCTATGAAATTATTTCTATTATTTTATTTATTTATTTTTTATTCTTATTAGACTTAAGTACCAAACAGCTTCATCTCATGATTCTCCATACAAGTACATTCAGAGTTCAAAGCACTATAGTGGATCAGAATATGACACCCCAAAACATGCTTTTTTTTTTTTTTTTTTTTGAGACAGAGTCTCACTCTGTCACCCAGGCTGAAGTATAGTGGCACGATTTCCTCTCACTGCAACCTCCACCTCCTGGTTCAAGTGATTCTCCTGCCTCAGCCTCCTGAGTAGCCAGGATTACAGGTGCATGCCACCATGCCCCACTAATTTTTGTATTTTTTTTTTTTTTTTTTTTTTAGTAGATATGGGGTTTCTCCATTTTGGCCAGGCTGGTCTCAAACTTCTGACCTCAGGTGATCAAGCCGCGTCAGCCTCCCACAGAGCTGGGATTATAGGTGTGAGCCACCATACCCGGCCAAAATATGCTTCTTTGACAGAAGGGTTATTTGGGCTGAGACAATTGAGATACAGCAGATGCCAGAAAGGCTCTCTGTACTCCTTCCATTTGCCTAAAAGCAGGATATAAATTTCCATTTGTAAAGGTGTTTCTGTCTCCTGGACCAGGAGGAGGAAGACAATGCTTAAGACTCTAAATCGCTGTAATCTCTTCTCAGACCAGAGATGGCACCAAGAGAAATTTTACGGAAATAGCTCTTATCTTCCATTCGTTTTCCCACATATATTTACCTTCCCACAGTTTACCACTCCTAGAAGCCTAAACTTCTTTTACTTTGTCTTGTCATCTCTCTACAAATGTATTGTTCTTTGCTAGGGTGCTAGATAAGTTCCATGTTCTAACCGCCCCTTTGAGTTACTTATCACTGAGTTTCTCCCATGGGTATGTACACTGTATTGTTAATAAACTCTGCTATTCTCTTGTTAATCTATCTTTCATCAGTTTAATTTCCCAGCCATGGAACCTAAGAGGGTAGAGAATAAGCTTTCCCGCCTCCCCTACAGTGCTAATAAAGAATTCTAAAGGGATAAATCCTCCATCCTTCTACCTAGCTCCATCTTTCACACACACACACACACACACACTCTCTCTCTCTCTCTCTCTCTCTCTCACTCACTCAATTTTGTTGTCTAATCCAATGGCTCCCAAATATGGCTGGTCATTGGACTCAACTAGGGAGCTTTTAAATTATAATTTCCTAGGCTCCATTCCCTAACTTTGATTCAATAGGTCTGGAATGAGGCCCAACAATCTGTATTTTGGAAAGCCCTAAAGTGATGCTGATGATTATCCATATTTGGAATCTGCTGATGTAGCCCATAAGTGAGTACCGGGTGAGATTAGGGAGAAGGGAAAGCGTCACCCCACACGAGGTGCGAGGGAGGGTGGAGCGGGTATTCAGAAGTAGGTAAGGATTTTTGGCACTTCTTCAATCCCAAAACAGCAGTTGTCCAAGTATGTGCTGCAGACGTGTCACTGCTCAGAGAGCGAATGGCCCTGGGGTCTGCAATCTGTCACCATTACTGCCCAGATAGTTCCCGGAGATGTCAAGGGACAGGCCTACCTTCAGCCGTAATTAAGATTCTCATTTCCCAGAACCTATTCTCCATGCAATAAATGAGAAAGCCTGTGCTCTTTCAGAAGGCTGGTCCCCAAATGACAGCCTCAAATTTAGAGCTGAAGAGGGGAACAAGGAACTGGGAGAACAGAGTGAAGAAGTTTAACAAGAGGGCTGAAAGTGCATAAAACACAGAAAGTGCATAAAACAATGTAAAAGCCAGTTTAATAGAAAAAACATTTTCTAAAATGACAAACCAAGGGCTGGGAAGCATCAAAACTCTTCTCAGTCTCTCTCATTGGCTGGTTTGCCTCATAGATCCTCCTTGTGAACATAAAAAAATTAAAAAAAAAAACACTCTGCAAGGCAAGAAATATTGTGACTTAAATTGCATTCGTGAGATTCTCTGATTAAAAAAAAATCAATTTGTCGGATCAATTTTTCTTAAACAAGTTCATCATACTCTAGAGCAACGAGCCAATCAATAGGGAATGTTTTTCAGCCACTTCCCAGCCTTCCCACTTCAGTAATTGCTAGAATTTCATATCGACAGGCCATAGGATGCTTTGAAGGCTGAATTGATCCATTAGCCTGTGGTGCTACAAGGCTGGGCCACAACAATAACGCTGTGTCCCTCCAGGGACCAGGGCTGAAATCAAACAGGAGGTGAGCCATTACATTCTGCACTTGACTGTGTGAGGAGCCGGACTCCAGCCTCTACTGGAAACTTGGGAATGAGGAACAAGGAGAAAAATCAAGGAAGTAGGAAGTGCATGGAACAGAGAAGGAAGATGGGGCAGAAGAGCTTGGGGAGGGAGGAAATCCCAAGGACCTACAGTCTGACTGTAAATGGTCTCCACTGAGGAGGAAATGCTGTGTGGCCTGATGAAACCACATGTGCCGGGCAGCTGCAGTGAAGAGAAAAATAAACTTGAAAGGACTCCAAAAGAGAAGCTAAATGATGCTCATCAGTATCATTTTAGCCTTGAACCTTAGCTCATCATTCTTCTTTAACAGTGATGTGAATAATTACGTGTGCCTGGGGCTAAGGAGAAAGGGAGTCTCCCAGAGTGCAGCCAAGGAGAAAGAAGCAAGGAGTACAGGGAAAATGGAGCAAACTCTTATCTTGGGCCAGGAGGTAAAATTATTCATATTGTGATCATTCCTGGACAGCTGTCCTATGCATTTATACAACCCACTAACTCAGCAGGTTATCATAATAGGAATTATAATACACAAAGCATCCAAGAGAAATCAAGGTTTGATTCACTAAAGAGAGAAATTACCATAGGGGGCCAGATCTTATTGCCTTTTGCAGGACAAAGTTTAACTTTGGTAACAGGAAAATAAAATCTGACAGTCAGAATGTACTCTGGTAAGAGGCACTGGTTTTGCCCATTACAAAGGTGCTATTCATCTATTAATCAGTGAATTGTTCATTAACTATCCTACACAGTTATGTAGGCTTCTCATAAACCTGTTGGAAAGCAATGTCTGTGGAAAGCAAATTTGCACAAGAGATGGAAATTGCCCACCACATGATAGCATGGTTAACCTTCAATTTTTATGTGGAAATTAGGTATGCCTTATTAAAACTCAAAAGCCAGGGTTTTACTGCCCTCAGATACAAGCATATGTAGATACATACATTTACACCAGCAGCACGAGCACAGCTCTGAATGGCAGGTCAGCATATATTAGTTGCTGGGTCAGACCTCACCAGAGGACAAACTGATGTGTTCCATGCTGTCACACATTGCTTATTGTATGCACCAGACATCCTGAAGGACACTGACATCCTTAGCAAGTCACACTTTTTTCAGTTTCCATGAAAACCTTACTTATTGAGCTCATGTGTGTATTTGCTTAGTATATTTCATAATCTGAGTCCAACCTGGACCTCACACAAATATAATTAATCTGTCCACTTTGAATAGACAGCTGCAGTATCATCTATGTGGTTTTCTACATAAGTTAAATATGGAGGAAAAGAAATTACAAAAATGAAGACTATTTCAATGATAGGTTTGTTGACTATGTTACTAGATGAACTCATTGACAGAGTTAGATAATATGCAGTTGGTAATATATTTATTTGAGCAAATCTACAGTGAATTGTGGAAAATTAATACTGCTTCTAGAAACATTTGTGGCCCACAGTGGCAGTGGACAGAGATGTAGTAGCAACACCAACCTGGTTTCTGAGTTACTTTGGCATGGACAGGCTTGTCACCCAAATGCCTGCTATTTAAGGCATGGGGCTAATTCTTACACAGAGCAAAACAGGCCACACCCCAGGTAGGCTTCTGTGCTGCTCCTATCAAAAATGCCATTGAAATGAGTGGCAGACAAGGCTGTCTCAGGAGATGAATCTTGCACACACCCTGTCTAGGAACCAGCTGTATCCAGATAACTGGGGAAATTTTGTAAAAATTGTGATTCTCTAGATGTGAGGTGGGCTCCTGAAATCTGTATTTTTAAAGTTCTATGGTTAACTCTAATGGATAAACATGGTGTATTAGTCCATTCTTTGGTTGCTAATAAAGACATATCCAAGACTGGATAATTTATAAGGGAAAGATTTAATTGACTCACAGTTCAACATGGCTGGGGAGGCCTCAGGAAACTTACAATCATGGTAGAGAGGGAAGCAAACACATCCTTCTTCACATGGCAGGAACAAGGAGAAGTGTTGAAAAAAAGAGGGAAAGGCCTCTTTTTCCTTTATAAACCCATCAGATCTCATGAGAACTCACTCATTATCATGAGAACAGCATTGAGGTAACCACCCCCATGATTCAATGACCTCCCACCAGGTCCCTCCCACCACGCATGGGGATTATGAGAACTATTATACAATTCAAGATGAGATTTGGGTGCAGACATGGCAAAACCATTTCACTTGGGTAGGAACTAGTAAGTTACATATGACTCCTTAGGCATTCTAAGTCCTTACTATGCACAGTATGTATGGACCAGCAGCATTGTTAAAACTGCAGAAAGCTCAGGCCCCACCCATACTACTGAATCAGAATCTGCATTTGAACAAGATGTCCGAGTAATATAAATAGACACTGAATTTCAAGAAGCACTGCTGTAATTTGTCAGCACATATATTAAATCACTTGAAGTTATCTACCTGGTATTCATTGGATTGCTACTGCCTTGATTCACAATGCAAAGAAACGCTTTCACTAAGTTATGCTATCAAATTTTAAGAGTCTCATGAAGAATATTTTTGTGTTTTAGTAAAGCCATTGTTCAAAGCATCGATATTAGGTTGTCAGATGTCTCTTGCATTAAAGGCCCATGGATGATAATATTCTTTTAAAATTGGGAAAAAACCCACAAAAGCAATACATGTTTTACGAGAAAATACAAATAAGCAAAATTTAAAAAGCAAATAAAAGTGAATAAAAGTGATCTATGATTCCATCATCCTGTTGATACTGTTGATATTTTGTTATGGAATATACAGATGTATATATTCTATATGTATCATCATAAACATATTCACAGAATGTAAAATAATCATTTTCAACATGGTTTTATATGCTATCATAATATTTTGTTTTATGAACACATATCACATAGGTAATAGCAGTATGCCACATTACTATACTACTGTTCCTCAATATTTACTTTCTAGTTACATTTTTGCTGGTATAAATAACACTGCAATAAACATCCTGAACAACAGCATTTGAATTTATATATCCCTGAAAATATTTTAAAATATGCAATATAGAAAAAATTGACTGGCTGAGGAAATGTTATGCTAACTTTTCTCAAAGGAGAAATTCAATATTAAATTGAGTTTTCCTTTTTTGCTTTAGTTGTCAGGAAGCTTGAAATCAAATGTAATGCTTAATTACACTGATTATACTAGCCTGGATTTGTTATATACTTATATCTCCATTGATATCTTGTGTATGGATTTTTAAATATTCTTTTTTTTTTGAGATAGAGTCTCACTGTCACTCAGGCTGCAGTGCAGTAGCTCATGGTAGGCTTGACCACCCAGGTTTAAGAGAGGTTCACACCTCAGTTTCCCTGGTAGCGGGACTACAGGTGTGTACCGCCATGCCTGGTTAATTTTTTAATATTTTGTAGAGATGGGATCTCCCTATATTGCCCAAGCTTGACTCAAACTCCTGGGCTTAAGTGATCCTCCTGCCTTGAAAATACTTATCTTTAATAAGACACATCAAATATTTTAGGACAGTACGGTACTTATCAATTTAAATGACTACACTTAGTGCTTTCAAAAGAAAATATTCCAATGTTGGAAGAGTTCCTTCTAACTCCTGGCCTTAAGTGATCCGCTTGCCTCATCCTTCCAAAGTGCTGGTAGTACAAGCTTGAGCCATTGCACCCAGCCAAACATACTGCTATTTCAATACCAAAAGAAATATTCCTCGCTATTCTGTTCTCAGAGATTTATTTCTTTAGACCTTAAAGCTTTCCTCTATAAAATGCTTAAATCCATGTTAAATGAAGGACATATTAAATTCAGATCATACAATTACCACAAAGGGGAAAGAGGTAACTATACAAAGATGATGAAAAGGAGCTAAGAGAAGGGAAAAAATGACCACAGGGAGCCTTTGCCCAGATTAGAGCATCTACTTTGGCAGATTCTCGTGAAGGGGGTTATACTACAATGACTTCTAAGTGAAATCAAGTGATAATTCATTATAAATATAGATTACCACACAAGGAGTAGGTTTCCACCGCAACAGGAAGTTAAATTCACTCAGATTTAAATTCAAATGAGTGATGATATTAAGGGAGAAAAGGGAAAAAGGTGAGAATTACTTTATCTATGCCCAGGATCCAAGATATGTATATGAGATACTGTCAGACAGAAATTTGTCTGCTCAGGCTCAGATGATAAAGAGGGAGGAAACAAGGAAAAGTAGATAACCAAGCAGTTCCCATAGCAACTCCCAGCAGTGCTTAGCAGGCTTGACCTGAAGCCTTGTCTCGCAGTAGCTGACTTATGCTCAGAGGATAGAAATTGAAGCCTGTCAGGCACAGTGGCTCACGCCTGTAATCCCAGCACTTTGGGAGTCTGAGGCAGGTGGATCACAAGGTCAGGTGTTCGAGACCAACCTGACCAACATGGTGAAAGCCCGTCTCTACTAAAAATACAAACATTAGCCGGACATGGTAGCCCACACCTGTAATCCCAGCCACTTAGGAGATTGAGTCAGGAGAACCGCTTGGATCAGGGAGGCAGAGTTACAGTGAGCCGAGATCACACCACTGCACTCCAGCCTGGGCAACATAGTGAGAGCCCATCTCAAAAAATAAATAAATAAATAAGTAGAAATTGAAGGCTGTTACCGCCTTTTGTACCATTCACTGCCTTCTCCAGGTCTTCTTGCTTACAATGAGTTAATGCTATGAAAACTTTTAACTCTTCAAGAATAGCAAAAGTAGATAACCTGAAGCCACAAAATAAACTTGAGACAAACTATTTGATCTAAACATTGAGAATACTGCCCTTCCAAGCCTAAGACCTCAGGTTACTTCACAACTGGGCTTCAAGCAAGCCCATAAACAGCAAGCCCCTTGTGTGTACATAGTTCTAGTTCCTACTATGGAAGAAGAAGAATGTGAACTACATCTAGATCTTCTAATTCTTGTTTTTTTAGTGTATATCTATTAGTTATTTTTATGCCCTTCTATACGTGTACTGCTATTTAGTCTAGACCTGGATGTTTTTATCAATAAAGTGAGGCTAAGTGTTTAACTGTACGCTGCATAAGACCATGGAGAGCAAAAATTTAATTAATTGTAAGTGAAAATGCATTGAACATAATAAACAGTTATTCAGAAAAAAGTAAATTTACTAGGCCTGTTAGTGGGAATATTACAATGACATTTGTAAGGGACAAGGGTGAGCATTATCTTTGCGAGCTCAGCAAAGTGTTCTACCCTTTCTTGTGCTAATGCAACCACTTTGTCTTCACCTCAAAACATCACCCACAGATATAGGCACATGACCCACACCTAGCCAAATAATACCTCTTTCCCTAGTCTAGGTTAAAGGAGGATCTGATGGATGACCCAATAGGGTTAGGCAGTGTCCCTCCATTGGATTGCCATATGCATGATGAGACTGCATTTGCTAAATCCTGGCATTTGGAGAAATTCAGTCTGCAGACAAAATAAAGCAAAGATAAAAATGTGAGATGGTTAGCCAGCCAGCTGAATGGATGGGTAGATGGATGGATGGATAGATGAATGAATGAATGAATGAATGAATGAATGAATGAATGAATGAAGTGGCAAGAGACGGAAAGGCACCTGATGTCAAGTGCTTGGTTTCAGTTCCTGAGGTCCTGGGAACTATACTATAATTTCAGTCGTGTGAGCTGCACCTATTTTCTTCCAAGCTATGTGAACCAACAAATTCCCCTTTTAGCTTAAACTGTTTAAATTGAGTTTTGGTCACTGGCAGTCCAAAGAGTTCTAAACAATGCATTCTATGTAAATACAATGCTGCTTTTGGCACCAAGATAATACCTTTCACACTGAAAATAGGCACCTCTTTCAGGATCAATTTCAAGGCTTCTAGACTTCTAAAAGTCGACTCACTTGCTACTCTCACTCTCCATGCTCTGCCTAGTCTTGTCTTTGCTCCAACTTTATCAAGCATTTCCCTAGTCAACAGCTAAATAGTATGGCACCAAACCTTGCAATAAAGTTTTTTCTTTGTCTCCTTATGACTTCCCCATATGAACATTTCTACCATTTCCAGAGATATCCACAAGTATATCTGTAAACACTCCTTGAAAACTCATTGAGCATCTTATCGTATAAAGTTCCTTGGGGCCCTCTGGGTTAAGAGAAGTACTAATAAAAGCCATGGCTTTCCTATGTCATTGGTTCCAATTTGACTCAAGCCAGATGCTACCTAAAACTGAAGCTATGATGACTCTTGAACGACTTTCTCTTGTGAGTATGAAATAAGTCACTGTTTAGGGGCTATGCCTAGAAAGTACATGCTCATGCAACAGAAGTCAATATTAAGCCTCTCAGCTGATAAGGAATGGACTGAGTTCAGAAACAATTTTCTTATTATTTCCTTATATTTTCTATAAAGAAGATACATCTAATGGAAGAAGAGATGGACAGAAGGAGGAAGGAATGCAGGGAGGAAGGAAGGGAGGGAGCAAGGAAGGAAGGAAGGTAGGTTGGTTTTTCATTTTGGATCCTGAATAAAAGAAAACATCCTTATAGATGTGGAACATTTTCAAGGATAATAAAAAGTCCACATTTTAAGGTGGATGCTAGAAAAGGTTAAATTCACCAAAAATAGAAAAGTAAACATACTATATAGAATGATGTCATATAACACACCTACCTTCTATATTGAAACAAGTATTTTGTCATAAGTAATTAGTCAAGAACATGCCACAGAGAAAGAAATTCATATTGAGCTGTCGCCTTTTATAACCTGTGTTCTAGAAGACAATAGCTTTCCCAAGTCTGATGTGACAACACATGTCTGTTTTACACAACATCCATTTCCCAGACATGCTCCTTGGACCTAATGAAAAACAGTGTCCGCCACATGTCTGGGTTCACCACAGCAGGCTGCATCGTTGAGAAGGCTTCTTCCATTACAAGCCTGTCTTTAAAATATGGTTTCTAAGTCCTCTGGGCTAATTAAGCACAGCTGGGTCTACATCAGCCCCACTCAAGTGTGACGATTAGGCTGGCATGAAAAAATCAATTATCATTAATCACTAAATCCATGTAGCGACTTCTAGAGGTGCTAAATGGGTTGAGCAGGGTGATGGTGATTCTTCTCATGGAGCAGCCAAATGTTTGAAGTGAGAGAGAGTGTGCGTTCCTCCTCGAATGAATCACCTGGGTGGGAACATCAGAGGCCCATGTGTTTACAGAATAAGAAATGCTGATTAAAATGAGAATAAAGTGCATGTAATTTTTCATGCATTGCACTATCATCTCCAATTCTGGCTCACTTTGGGGAACAAGAAGAGATGCATATAACCATTGCTACCACTTGTTATCACCTGAATGGGGTCTCTGTTGAAGTTTGTTTAAAATCCCTCTTTTAGAGTAAATATATATTCACTTGTAAAGTATTTTCACTGAGCAGATTTTTTTCCTTTTATTGGACTACTCCCTACAGCCTTATGATGCATTGAGAGTTTGTGCCTTTTCTGAGGATAGGATTTACTAGCATATGCCAATTTTGTTTTATTTATCAAGACCTCCTCTCCTTTTTAAGAAAATGGTACAAGGCCGGGCGCGGTGCCTCAAGCCTGTAATCCCAGCACTTTGGGAGGCCGAGACGGGCGGATCACAAGGTCAGGAGATCGAGACCATCCTGGCTAACCCGGTGAAACCCCGTCTCTACTAAAATACAAAAAACTAGACGGGCGAGGTGGCGGGCGCCTGTAGTCCCAGCTACTCGGGAGGCTGAGGCAGGAGAATGGCGTGAACCCAGGAGGCGGAGCTTGCAGTGAGCTGAGATCTGGCCACTGCACTCCAGCCCGGGGACAGAGCAAGACTCTGTCTCAAAAAAAAAAAAAAAAAAAAAGAAAATGGTACAAAGGTTTGAGATCTCCATGTGAAGGACAATTAACACGGACATTATTATTGCTTTGTATACTGTTGTTTCATTTTGTGTTTGTTTTCCCCATTTGTAATTTTCCTTTGCTTTTATTTTGTTCACAATAAGAATGGCTTATCAAATAAAGTGGCCCAGTCTCATTTCATCAGTGGACATTAGTTTAGAAGCTGTTTTTCCTGGGCCCTATGCTAGACAATGCTAGCCAAGATGTGCCTGTTTCCCAAAAGTGAAGCAACAACTCCCTAGTGTTCTTTCTCATGCAAAATGAGTGCGGGGATTAATTTAGGCAGCCACATTGCCTCTCTCACACTCCAGCTGAAGACAAGTGACAGTGTAGGGAATTCATTTGCAGGCCAGTTTGAAATGCAAGAGGTACAGTAACAGGACAAGAGCCGTAAGCAGGTGAAGCAATTTTCACTTTTCCCTCCTGAACCTTCAACTTAAACATAATGTTCACTGTAACCTCACCGTGTGAATTGCCTGTCTTTGGCCTTGGGAGGCTCTTTAAGGATTCTTTGCTGGAGAACCAGCCTGGGAGAAGGTAGACTACAAACTCTACCCCCATCACCAACCTTCTGCATCTACTTATTTTCAACCACAGTGCATGATCACTATCCTCAATAAACTTTGGAACCACTTGAAAGGAAAAACAAACAAACAAACAAACAAACACAGCCCTATCATCTAAGGTCAAATTTTCTTCTCTTCTTTCAAAGTCAGGGAATATGCAGAAAATGAAAGACATGTCCCATTACAGCTCCATTCCCCTTTGTCCTCCTAAAAACAGCAAGTTTAGAGACCAGGAGCACAATGGGGAAGAGGGTTTAAAGGAACAGGCTGAGAGACAAAGAGAAGCAGTCATGCCAACAAGAGAAGGAGAAAAGGGGGAGAGATGGATGGTACAGGGGAGGCTAGAGGGCGGACATACAAGGGAAGTCCTGGACAGAACTGTGAAGGAAGCCGAGATTGTCTGTGGTTCTCCATTCTTCTGTACATTCTTCCTGTCACTCTCAGTAAGGCTCAGCGCCCAGCAGTCTCCTCTTACCTATCCATTCCCATTGTCTGGAACAATGCCCTTTGCTCTCAATGATCCCATCCACATCAGAACATTATACACTTCCTCATCCACTCACTAGACTGGATTTTTACACTCTGTCTGGCCCCTCTGTGTCCTGTAGCCTCCAGCATGGCAAGGACCCAGCATGTACTTAATAGATAGTTACTGAATGAAAACATAACTAGACAGTGAGGACTGGTGGATGACTATGTAACTCTGGAATTTGAGAATTTCTTTACCTCATGACCCAAATGACTAATTTTCGTGGAAGAAATCACCGGCTTTTGGCAGGCCCCAGAGTATATATCATGGTTGCTCAGGCTTTGGGAGGATCTTCAATTTACACCAAGGCAATGACCTACTCACAAGCCCTAGAGGGAAGAAAGGAAGGCAACAAAAGCTTGACTTGCATAATAATAGATGGTTAATTCTGGGCTAGGGCTCACAAACACACACACACATGCCTATGCACACTCACTTTCAGACACACAGTCCCTCCAATTCTCCCCTATCACACTGGATGATGTCAGAAATTGTAAAGCCATGTTACTGAAGATTTTGAATACCCTGCTATGGCTATCACCTTAAGCCCTCAATCATTTATACCGTAGTGTGAATGTATGGTTCTGGACCTGTTCTGATAAAGGCTAGAGAGAGAGAATGGCCAGTACTATCAATCTAATTGGGAGACCTAGAGTAAGAGTTTAGGACTCAGATAAGAAAAGAAAAGCGCTCAGATGCCCTTCAGGCAAGCGGACCAGGGCTGTTCTTCCAGACAGAAACTTTTGGCTGGTTAAAGCAGACACTCACGCCCAAACCTGTGAGGCTGACACTCTCTCAATCACTTAAAATGGCTGTCTTCAGCCTCATGAACAAGATGCCGTTGTGTTTCTGGCAATATAGGTGACCCACATAAGACAGCAGCTGTGTCAAAGAGCCGCCTCACCATCTGAACCCATGTTCTGTATCAGCAGATTTTGCCAAAAGCTCATGTCCGGAAGCCTAGGCCTAGCACAGTTGAAGCAGACCCTGAGCGGAAGGAAGTGTAGGCAGGAAGTGAGCAAAAGTGGGAGAGAGTGATTGTGCTTGTCAGCCAGACTGATTTTCCTGAACGATACATCACTGAGATCCAAGCATTCAACAGAGGGAAAACACAGACGGAAAAAGAGCCAGACACACACACACACACTCACACACACAGCAGCAGCAGCAGCAGCAGCAGCAGCAGCAGCAGCAGCAGCACAAACCCAGAGAATAGGAACACCTCAAAAATCAAAAGAACTGTTAAGTGAGGACAGATAGCCAGTAAAAAAATCCCCTGCAGCCTGAGACAGGAACCCGAAGCCTTCTAGAGATGTGCCACAAATGACAAGATTCTGACCACTCCTCGCTTGTGGAAGAGTTTATTGACCAGCAATTGGAGAGAGAGGCCAGTATGGCAGGGACATCCAATCTAAGTGCTTTTCAGAAAAATCCACTCGCTCCATGCCTTCTTTCACAGGAGTGCTGCAGGGAGCTGGCCCCTGAGCTAGATGCGCAGATAGACAAGTGCGGCAGAATTTTAGAACAGAGCCCTTCATATCACACTTGTCAATAAGGGGTTCATATGATAAGATACCAAAGCTAGTATGAGACACAACCTCCCATAAGCAGAACTTACAATGGCAATACAGGAGAACCTGTTCCACCAGTCTTGAAGCCAGCCACCCACTTTGAAAAGATAAAGAGGAAGAGAGAGTAGGCAGAGAGAATCAGTGAAGGATATTTTTGGAAGGAAGTTACACCCTACAGCGAATCCTCATCATAAGGGGAATCCCATTACACAACTCAGAGGTACCTTTCAAGTTGTGTTCTGTGCATTCTATGTGTTCTGGAGCTCCAAAGGCTGTCAGATAAATAGAATGAAACATGAATGCTGCCCCTAGAAACATACAAAGCCACAGCCTGGTCCTGCCACACCACAGTCCTTTAGGGAAAGGGGCAAGGAATGCTGCCTTCTCTCCATACATCCCATAAGGGAATCTGCACATGTTTACTTAGAAAGCTTTGAAATGATTTGCTACTGGGAGATGAAAAGACCTGCTGTCTGACTCATACCTGAGAAAGTCTAAGCAGAATACGGGCAGGTTTCTGACGCCAGCCCACAAAATTAAAAGGTGAGGGATGAGTTGACTGGGTGGCAAAGCCAGAAGTACATTGCAGCATGGAATCTACCTGCAGCCCCAGAACCAACTGCAGCAAGGAAGGAGAGCAGGGAGGTAGTATATCTTGTGGGCCAAAAGTAGACGATACAGGAATGCAACTCCACACAAGACCTTTTTCAGGTTGTTCAGTGGTCACTCAAAAAGTAGCATCAGCCCAGGCCAAGGGAGCTATAGAAGAAAAGGGCAGCAAGGAACTTCTAAAATTCCTACAATACTGCCCACTAAAGAGCCAGCTTGAACCCTCTGCAAACCAAGAGAGAAGAAGACACCAGCCAAGTAAGAACTGCCTGTCCCTTACATTTTCTTTTACATCTCATTTACATTTTCTTCCTCCTACTCTAATCAACCCCCTTCCCCAGTCAGACAGCAGCTAGCTAGTGGAAGATAAGGTAAATGTGGAGAAAACAGCATGAAAAGCCATTAACCTCCCATGCACCACTGAAGGCCTGGCTGGAAAAGGGGAGATGTGAACCTGAATTGGTTTGGTACTGCTGCGTAACAAATTACCACAATCTTAGCAGCTTCAGACAACATCCACTTAATATCTCACAGTTCTGCAGGTCAGAAGTCCTGCATGGCTCTACTGGGTTCTCTGCTAAAAGTCTCACAAGGCTAAAATCAAGGTGTTGGCCAGCAAAGCTTTATCTTGAGGATCTGGAAAGGAATTCACATCCAAACTCATTCAGTTGTCAGCAGAATTCAATTCCCAGGGGCTCTAGGTCTGAGTTCTCCATTTGCTAGCTGTTGGCCAGTCACTACTTTCAGTTCCTTATGGCTCTCAGGTCCTTGCACATGGCCCCATCCATCTTCAAAGCTGGATTTGATCCATCTTCAAAGGATTTTATAGAACATCAAATCCTTTTCAGGCTTACAATCTCTCTGACTTCTACTACCAACCAGAGAAAACACTCTGCTTTTAAAGGGCTCATGTGATTAGATTGGCCTATCTGAATAATCTCCCTTTTGCCATTTAAAGTAATCTAATCACGAGAGGGATAGTTATTGTATTCACAGATTTCACCCTCAGTCAAAGGAAAGGCAATTATACAAAACTGAAGTTCATTGGTGGTCATTCTTAGAATTCTATCATTCCACAAACACTGAATCAGGTTGGAAGTTTTGATTATTCCTTAGGTTTGAACATTCAAATTACTAAACCAAGGGCCTTTTTGCAACACAAAGGAATTGTGGAACTGTGTACTAGTGGAGAATGAACAGAAAAGCCTGTGCTTTCTGTAGTTATCATGGGGTGAAGAGAAGAGATAGAATAGGAGATGACCATCAATGAATAAGCTTCAAGGACAGTGGGAGACACAAAGAACTGAAAACAGAACTATCATTCAACTCAGCCATCCCATTACTGGGTATACACCCAAAGGAAAATAAATTGTTCTACCAAAAAGACACACGCACTTGTATGTTCATTGAAACACTATTCATAATAGCAAAGACATGGGATCAACACCATGGAATACTACACAGCCATAAATAAAACAAGAAGGGGGGCAAGAGCTGAAAAACTACCTGTTGGGTACTATGCTCAGTACCTGGGTGACAGGATCAACAATACCCCAAACCTCAGCATGACTCAATATAACCCTGTAACAAACCTGCACATGTACCCTCTGAATCTAAAATAAAAGTTGAAATTTAAAAAAAAAGAAAGAATGTGGAAGGCCAAAATAAAGCTGATATTTTATTTGCATCATGGGCAGTGCTTGTAAAACATACAGTTTACCCAAGGAGCATAATCCTAGAGAAAGGCATGAATCAAACCAAAATAATGTATGCTAATGATGATAATAGCAGAGTGGGTTATTAGAAGCAGAAATAAAGTGCTACAAAGTCAAGATCCCAATGACTAGGATAAGAATGTCTACAAATCTCCCTGCACTGCAGGGAATCCCATGGTTACACGGAAAACATGAGAAGGGAGCCCAGAAAGTTATGCCAGGAGATTAAATCCGGGTCCTAGATCTGCCCCTAATGTCTAGTACAAACTTGAGCAAGACCCTGGCATCCCTAAAGGTCAGTGTTCTACCAGGAAAATATAACAAGAATGCATGGGATAGCGGGGCACACACTCCAAAGCAGAGTTTGCAAACTGGAGGCCCAGATACTCTATCAGACCCACGGATATGTTGTGTTTGGCCCATGCAGTGCTTTAAACTATATAATATCACTTAACACCAGCATTGGAAAAAGCAGCAGATTTCTTATTTAAAAGAAAATCTAGATTCCCAGCTTTAAAAAACAAAAAAAAACAAAAAAAAATTGGAAACACCAGGCCCACACTCTGCATGACAACATTCTGTAGCTTGGCATCGGCTGGCCTCCTCCAACATGGGTTTGGGTGCTCCGGTTCCCCATCACCCCCACCAGGCGGGCTGCAGTCATTTGGGAAACCTCACCGAGCCCTGTTGGCACCCGCCTTTTTGACCTTGCTCTAAAGCATTACACAAGTGTTGGCTGTTACTACCTGTAAAATGAGGTCACTGGAATGGATGATTTACTTCCGCTCTGAGAGGCTATAATTCCAGTCCATAAGATGGGTTCTTTGGTCACTTTTCCCAAAAAAGGTATAAAATGATCACCCAAAACCCAGGGTGGTCCATGTCCCTTGAGTGTGGTATAAAGGCCATAAAATGCTCTGAAAATCAGGCATTTGCACTGCCAGTTGCAGAAAGACTTCCATAAACGACAAATGCAGTTTTCCACTGGGCAACATTTAGACACTGACTTCTTTAAAAGCAAATAGAAAGTGGAGATGAGGAAAGAACAAAGTTACCACCAACATTAACAGACAGAGGCAGGGCTCCAAGAAAGGAGGCGATTGGAGGGAAAATAAACATTCGCCATAAGAGCACAAATCCCAAGTGGCTCGTCCAGAGAAAGGAGCCAAGAGTTTATAGTACTTTTTGGGTTGTTTTATTTATTTCCCCCACACACACAAGATATAAATCAATCTATTTAGATAGGGATGGTCGAGAGAACACATTTTATTGCTGTGGATAATTTCCCCAGGGAGAGGATCATTTTTGTTTCACTTTTAACTTTTTTTATCTTTTGGTTTTGTGAAACCCCAGAAGTTTATGAAAAGTTGTCCAGATGAGGACACAGAAATTAGCAAACTATTCCCATCTTTAATTCACATAAAAGTGGGAACACATAGCCCTGCTCACGCACACACAGCACCAGAAACCCGGAAAACTAATTGAGTGCCAAGCACTCTTGTACCCTAAGGATATATATATATATTTTGGTAGCCTGAGGCTGCCAGAAACTTTGCCTGCTGAATGAATTATAGAACAGGAAGCAGATGGGCTGTGTATATGAAACAACCACTATCTGGCATGATGTGCTGTGCAATTTGGCTGCAAAGATTAAATTGAGCTATTGAATGTTTAATACACTATGCATAACAAATACAGCCAGAGCCACAAAACAGCATAAATTACAGAATTGGTATTCACACGGCCTTTCCCAGGAATCAATACACTGCCACCGCTCATAAGAGTCTGTTGTTTAATACACATAAAGAAGAGAAGAATTCTTCTATTAAAATGAGTTATCTGGGCTATTTACCAAAGGCAGTGATTTAGCAGTGGTAAAGTCTATGTAGTGCTGTTGAATGCAGATGATAATACTTCTTGTCCTTGTCTGCCTGTTTCATTGCGCCTATCAGTTGCTGAGGCTGTGAGTCCCTTGGGTACATTAGCAGTCAGCCCAGGAAGTGTGTTTAAGTAATGGACATAATGTTCACATTTGCTAGACCAGCCTTCTCCCTAATCATGAATTATTCTTCCCCAAGGCTCAATTGGAACATTACTTTAGAAGCAGAAGATTTAATCCTTTTCAGCTGATTGGAGGGAATGATTACAGTATTATTTTCTTGTACAGGCTGTCTCCAGTGAAGGTGCCTTTTTCTGTCCCCATCTTTAATAGGCAGCAATCTTTATTTCCCTGGAGGGAAATGGCAATGAATTCGAAATGGGATAAATCTTCAGGAATGCAAGGTGCTGAAGCTGTAGATCACTGCTGGTTAGTTAATTAGTTTAGCCCTCACTTGTTTCATCTCCAAGACAGAATACCTTGTAACAAGGGGCACCATGGGTAGGTGGGTGGGTGGGAAGATAGGAGGAGTGGGAGAGTGTAGGAACCTGCTGTAGGCGGATAACTAATCAGACTCCTTAAAGCAACCAGGCCCCCGCAGATTCCCACTGGCTACAATCAGTAAAAGAAGCAGTATTTGCTTTACTCCAACTATTCTGACTTTTGAGAACAATTCAAGTTACTGTATCTTATAGAAATGGTTAAGGAAGAGCAAGGCAGAACAGTGTAAAAGATGAGACTGAATGAGATTGGAGTTATCACCCTAAAAGGATATTTACATACAGGGCTAGCCTCAGACTAAGCCCTGGGATGGAAAAAAAAAAAAAATGTCTACACATTCCTGGTGAGTGCTCTTTAAGCACCGCTGTGCAGTGAAGCAATAAATAACAATTGACTCCATTGTTTTTTGGTTTTAGTGTTGTTGTTATTGTTGTTTATTTTCATGTTTCCAGAAAGGGGAAAAATGTGGCTTAGAAATTAATTACCTTGGGTTAGAAGATCTAAGCCTCAGACATGGCTTCCTCCCCCACACCCCGGCCCCCCAGCCCTTCTGATAGAAAGGGCCCAGCTGAGCAACCTTGGATTCCTCTGAAGTTTGCTCTCGTGGGGAGCCCCTACCACATCCCCTCCACCCATCACTTCTTTTCTGTTTTCTTTTTATATAAATAGAGAAAGAAACAGATCAAACGTAAAGAGATGAACTGAATTATAACGAAGTCCTTGACGGCTAACACGTCTTGCATCTGATTTAAAGCCGGAAGCTCCACGTCTAGCTGCCTGTGATCTGTTTGGAATGAAACAAGGTCATGCTGCCTTGGCCCTGATTATAAATATATTACATTTAAGTGATGAATACCGCATTCAGGAGGAGCAGGAGATCAAGAGTGCCTGAGGCTGGTGCTTTCCAATCTGTCCTCAGTGCCAAGTCAGAGACTTAAAATAAACATGCTTTTAAATGAATGCTACGGAACCACGTATAGAGGTACAGGGATGATCTTGTTTCTAAAGCAGAACATAATGGGAGAGGAGTGGGGAGGAGAGGCTGTGTCAGAGCTCCCTGGAAGACAGGAATTAAAATCCTCCTTCTGTTGGCTTCACCCAGGGCTTCCTTTGTCTCCCTCAGCCCATTATTCTAAGCCACCAAGAAAGGTTGAAAAGGTCTAATTTCTTCATATCAAAGGAAAAGGTGGCGTGGTGTGCCTGTTTTCTGTAGACATGTTCCATTCTTGAATGCTGGGATTTTCCATGAATGATAACACCAGCTCCCTGCCACCTCCACAGCTTCCTCGAGCAAGAGGGCTGATGTAGGAACTCCAGAAGCAGTCACTTCAGGCAGCCCTCTTGTTGCAAAGAAGGCAAGCTACTCTAAGGACACACAGCTGGAAAACAACCCATCTGGAACCGTGACTCAGTGATGCCAGCACCTTGTCTATCTACATGGGACGACCTGCTTACCATGATGTCAACTTGTAGGAGGCAGCCCTGGATTCTACTTCAGTAACCCCAAACTCCTCCACATTCAAAAGGCCCCAAGTCTTGGCAAAGAACCACCAGGAATCCCTCTCCTTCATCTGCCATGTCCTTCAATTCATCAATGAAATAAATATTTATCAAGTACCTGTTTTCCCTCTCTCAATAGCTGAGTCCCAACCAAAATTATCCTTCCAGTCTCAGATACCTTTAGTTGTCTGACCCACTTTTATTTTTTTCTTTCATTTTACCTCCATCAACTTCTGGCTCAGAAAATAAGTATTTTTTCCCAAACCAATATGTGCATATAATATCATATGTTTCTCTTCAGCTAGGCAGGAAATTGGAGCAATTATCATACCTTACATAATAATGGAAGGAACTAGTGCTGACAGCTTTTGGCTTTTCTTTCTCTCCCTCTCCTCCTGAAGATAACAAAGTTCAGAGAAACGGCCAAAACTGCAGAAAGCAAGAGATGGGGGGAAACATAGGTGTTGGCATGTTGAAGAGAAATGAATGAGGAGCTGAGGAGCTAAGGAGCTGGTAGAACTGGGACCTAGTCCCGGTTGTAGCCAAGATGATTTGTCTGATCTTGGTTGCCTCACTCAAACCCCTCAGGGCCTTGGTATTTTGTTGTTGTTGTTTTTTAATTTGAAAAATTAGAGGTTAGGCTTAGGTCCCTCCTGCTCTGAATCTCTATAGTGTTAGTTGCTCCCAAAACATTAATTGGATGTTACATCATTTGATTTCATTTCCGGACATGTACAATTCTCCAAGTAACGGGTAACATTCACGGCCCAATTACTTTCCCAAGCGCACTGAAATTTAATTTGCTGAGTGCAATGACACTGCCTGAGTTTGACTAGGAAGTCAGCAAAGCCACACGAGTGATTTACGTGAGGCTCCCTGCCTGGGAGATTTACCATCAGGGATGTCTAATGACTTTTTTTTTTTTCATGTAAACATACAGCTTTCACATCCACTGGAGTTGGAGCAGATGAGCTTCCAGGAGCAGAATGTACTAGATAATACACTCCTTTTTACATAATGAGCTCAGGAACCTCTACTGTGAAAAGAAGGGTCTTGCAGTTATTATAATGCCTCATAAATGAAAATGCTATGTCTTTCAGGACTTCACAATGATATTTATATGTTAAAAACACTGACCCTGGGAGGCTGCATTTATTTCTACAGCAGCTTTTAAAATACTGTGGCCTCCACATATACATTTCAGTACTGATACTTGTGCATTCTTCACTCTCTACTTTATGGTTTTGGCAAGAAGGGCATTTTGACATAAAATTTATGTGATTTTATTTGGCAAAAATAGGATTAGAACTCTTAGAAATCAACATTGTTAAACTGCTGGACCAAAAGCATTCTCTTCTGTCACTGTGGTGGTTTTGTTGTTCTTGTTTGAGACAGAGTCTCGCTCTGTCGCCCAGGCTGGAGTACAGTGGCGCCATCTCAGCTCACTGCAACCTCAACCTCACAGGTTCAAGCGATTCTCCTGCCTTAGCCTCCTGAGTAGCTGGGACTACAGGTGCATGCCACCACACCCAGCTAATTTTTGTATTTTTAGTAGAGACAGGGTTTTACCATGTTGGCCAGGATAGAGCTCTTGACCTCGTGATCTGCCCGCCTTGGCCTCCCAGAGTGCTGGGATTCCAGGCGTGAGCCACCATGCCCGGCCATTACTGTGTTTTAAAAGCATGCTTTGGATATCTGCACTATCCAATATGGCAGTAGGTTTCCACGTGTGATGAGTGAACACTTAAAATGAAGGTAGTCCAAACTGTGCTGTGCCATAAGTGTAAACATACAGCAACTCTGTGGCTCCCATTATATTGCTATTGGACAACACTGCTCTAAATGTCTAATATGTTCATATCATGCTTTCCTACTTCTGGTGCAATGTTCATTCAGTCTGCGAATCATTATTGATGGTTTACGACCTGCATATTCTGTGCTTGACAGAAAGAACGGAGAAAGAAACACAGTTCTTGGGTAAGATTTACACTTGGCACTTGTGGCCAGTGTTCACCTAATTGCAAGCTTTAAAATATCTCATAGTGTGTCAAGGACTGAATTGTATCTCCCAAAATCCATATGTTGAAGCTCTAACCCCAAATGGGATTATATTAAGAAATAGAACCTTTTAATTAAGGTGAAACAAGGACATGAGGGTGGGGCCCTAACCCAATATGACACACCAAGGATGTTCATGCACAGAGGGAGGCCATGTGAGGATGCAACAGGGAGGTGGTCATCTACAAGCCAAGGAGAGAGACCTCAAGAGAAACCAACACTGCTGACACCAACCTTGATCTTGAACCTCCAGCCTCCAGAACTGTAAGAAAAGTAATCTGCAGTGTTCAAGTCACCTACTCCATGGTACTCTTACCAAACTAATACATAAGACATATGATCAGAAGAAATGTAACTGAAGGTAACTCAGCCCATTTTCCAGACTGAGGAAAGAAACTTAGTTTCTTTTTTCAGTAAAGGAATTATGGTTTAATGAGGAGGTAGTGAAGAAATTTTGCAAGATTTCTACCTGCCAGGAGCTGCTTTAAATGTCTTGTATATGTTACTGACCCATTCGACCCTCAAGAGCCTACAATTAGACGTCCTTACCCTCATATTGTAGATGAGGAGAGAGGTGCTTGGACAACCAATGTGAGGTGTAGGAAGATGAAACCACTGATCCATGAGATCTAGGCAGGAAGTACAAGATGGAAAGCCAAAGAGAGAAGTGAAGTTCATTCTTGTGGCCTTGCTTCTTCTTGGAGCTCTGTCCCTATGGTGGGTGTAAAGCATTTTTCATTATTTATATCATTTGATTATATCCCCAATGCAATGGGGGTGAAAATTTGCTCCCTGGAAAGGAACCCATTCCAGGGGAAAAAAGAAATTTTCTGGCAAACCCAGTGTATCACCCTTAGGACCTCAAATTACACCATTTTGTTCAAATTTCAATGTCCTCTGATCCCTAGATCTTGTTCGTGTTTCATGTGTTGTTTTAGATTTGAAGGTGAACTCTTTCAATGGTAATCACCGCAAAGAATGTGTAAAAGTCTTATTAAGCGAGCATTTCAATTTTCATGTGAATGTGTTTCTCAATTGTTTTTCACATCATGCTGTTTTCAAAATAAATGACACATGATTCTGCTACTTCATTTTTATTAATTCATTATCAGTCAAGTTTCAATTGACTGATGGCAGAACAACAGAAAGTTGATCCTTTTCTCACACATAAATCCAAAGGTTAAATCCTGAATTTTCATAACTGAGGATTCTGAAACAGATACTATCTTAATTCAGGCTGCTATAACAGAATACCATAAACTGAGTCGCTTAAACAACAGACATTTCTTTCTAACAGTCCTGGAGGCTGGTAAGTCCAAGGTGAAGGTGGCTGCAGATCCAGTGTCTGGTGGGGGTCCTATCCCTGGTTTGCAGATGGCCACCTTCCTATTGTATTCTCACATGGCAAAGAGAGGGCTCTCTCCTAAAGCCCTAAGTCCTAGCACCATCCCTTTGGGGGCTACAATTTCGACATGTGAATTTGGGAGAGACACAAATATATAGTCCACGCAGAACAAACTTGAAAGTAAATACACAACCTGTAGCACTCTGAAAGCAAAAGCAACACATCTATGCCACACAAGGATTAGAGATTTGTATTGTCACATACACTTGAACTATGGATTTTAGGTCCATGTTATATAGGTTAAGTGAATTTGTTTTTTGTTGTTGTTGTTTAGATTTCCTAGGTAAGCTTTCTTTCATTCTCAATGTAAATCATGTGTTTTTGTTTTGTTTTGTTTTGTTTTTTTGAGACAGAGTCTCGCTCTGTTGCCCAGGCTGGAGTGCAGTGGCGCAATTTCGACTCACTGCAAGCTCTGCCTCCTGGGTTCACGCCATTCTCCTGCCTCAGCCTCCCAAGTAGCTGGGACTACAGGCGCCCACCACCATGCCCAGTTAATTTTTTGTGTGTGTTTTTAGTAGAGACAGGGCTTCACTGTGTTAGCCACGATGGTCTCGATCTCCTGACCTCGTGATCCTCCCGCCTCGGCCTCCCAAAGTGCTGGGATTACAGGTGGGAGCCACCGCACCCGGCCAAATCATGCTCTTTTTAATGTACTCATAAATCTTGCTTCAAGAAATATCAACAAAATTAGAAAAAGTGAGGTTTAAAATAATCTTGATACTGGAGAAATGTGAACACACACACAGAATAAGCAAACTAACACCACTAAAACAGAGCTGAGCCATGGGAATTGTGTAGATTGGAGGAGTGTGTGTCGAGAATGGCCATGATGCAGGGTAGCTGAAACAGCTGGCTGCTACCAGGTCACAGAAGAAGGCATCACGGCCCAGAAACGGCTCTTCAGTGTTCAAGGCTCGGAAATTGGATTCTACGAATATCCTAAGTGGAGATTAGTTTCTCAAAAACAAAAGCACATGATTCCAGTTCATAAGAGACTAATGTAACAGCCAAAATGTTGCTCAGCATATTCTTCCCTGTAGTGAAACTGACATGGGAATTCAAATTCCAGTCAGGAACTTGCTTGGAGGGACTAAATTTGCTGGGGGATAAATTTGGACAGTTCACATGTGTTCTGGCATCAAAAGGTAGGTGACAACATCTCAGAGACTCTGGAGCTCCTTTCCTAGGTAGCACGGGATTCATGTAGACAAAGTTTTCTTCTGATTTGTAGTTTTCTCAACAGCAGCTCAAGGAATATTAATGTAGCCAGACTCTTTCACCTAATTCTATGTTATTAGAACTCAGAGGTGAGAGCAGACTGGCAAACAGTATCCCTTAACCAGAGGCGTTCGTATAGCCAGATGCCACATAACACCGTATCCTACCATCTTGAATAGAGGAAACTTTTCCTTTAGACTCAAATAAATTATTGCCTATTTACAATTTAGTTTACCATAAAAGATTCTTTTTTAAAATCACTTTATTTCTGCCTTTCCTACCTAAAGAACTTGTCGGCCACCAACCACTCCCCCCAAGAAAAATAAAATAACACACACATCAAACAGTAATATAGGATACTTTAAAAAATCACCAACGTTACTTCAAGAACTACAGATTTAGCCCACTAAGGTGGATAAACCTTACCTTATACTCTTTTCATTCAACATGACACACAGTAGGTGTATCAAAGACTAAAAGGGGAAAATACAATGGAAGAAGGAAAAACACCAGTTATTAACCTACTTGGTGCATTGATTCCTCTGTTTCAGAAGATCAAGCTGTGTCAAGCATTAGAAGAAGCTATTTATATTTGAGAGCAGTTATATAAGATACAGGATAATGAAGTACAGAGAATGAAGGAGATAGAATCAATCAACGGTATCTGGGTTCAAATTCAGGGTCCCCATTTTTATAAACCATTACACAGTCATATCTTTAAAATGGGGTTGATGGCGTCTAAAGTGTAAGGTGGATTTTTACAATTAAGTGAGGTGAGCTAGTATAATGTGCTTGGCCTGTGTAGATACCCAATAAGTAGTAGTTATCATCATCACTATAATTTTGGAGATATTTCATTTTTTGAGCATTTTCTTTTTCTTCTCCAAAGCCATACCACATCTCTTCAGTCAAATGGAGCTTAGCAAAATATCCTGCTGACCCTCATCATGTGTCTATAAATAACTGACAGGAGTATATATATGCTGAACTTTTTCCAAAGGACACTAGTTTCTTTTGCCTGGAAACGGGGTAAGTTAAAAAAAAAAAAAAAGAAAATGAATCAGGTGAGCTTCTGTCTTGATGAGGAGACCAGAGTGAAACCAGTCCTCATATTCACCTGGATGTGGAAGTCAAGATGAAAAAGCAAATCCTAAAACTGAAAATGATCACATAGATTAGAGGCTGGTTTCGCTCCACTTCCTAATCCTGTTTCTATTATTTCTATGGTTGCCTTTAATGTTTAACGTGTGTTTTTAGGAAACTCTATTTTAATCAAAATCTGTATTACCTTAAAAGAAGAGGATTTTAGCCTGGTTTTAACTCTGACCAGCCACCTCTCCTCATTATGTCACTGAAGGGCATTGCAGGGCATACAGTCAACGCTACTTGCATTTACCTACATATTTTTCTCTTTTATTTGCCTCCCATTTTATTATTTTCAATTCAATTTTCTTCTTACTGAATTAAAAACGCCAGTAGGTCTTTTAGCAGAAAGAATAAATGAGTGATAAACCCTAAATGTAATAAACTGAATAAACTTTCTTTGTACATATCAATTTGTTTATATATTTGGCACTCTTTCTTAAACAGCAATTTATCTGGTAATTGAATCCCAGTTTGTTTTCCCATAGGGCTTTGAAAAAATTATTTAATTGATATCTGGCATATACTTTTTGCTCGTGAGAAGTCTGTCATTAGTAAAATTACCTAGAAAAGAATAACAATCTGGATTTTAGGCAGTTTTTAGACTTTCCTGGTAGGAATTTGTTTCTCAAGTCCTGATTGCTACTCAATGCTGATTATTTAAGTGCCCATGTCTTTCTTCAACTCTGAAAAAACTCTCAGCCATAATCTCTTCAAACATTGTTTCTTCATTCTTTCTATTTTCTTCTAGAAGTCTTATTAGATAAATGTTGGAGCTTTTGATTATTTTAATTATTTCTTCCATGCCTCTTAATTTCTCTTTCACTTTTCCCATCCCATCCAAATCTCATGTCAAATTAGAAGAGGGGCCTGGTGGGAGGTGACTGAATCATGGGGCATATTTCCCCCTCGCTGTTCTCATGATAGTGAGTTATCACGAGATTTGATGGTTTAAAAGTGTGTGGCACTTCTCCCCATCACTGTCTCTCTCGTACTCCACCACTGTGAAGATATGCTTGCTTCCCCTTTACCTTCTGCCATGATTAGAAGTTTCCTGAGGCTCCCCAGTCATGCTTCCTGATAGGCCTGTGGAACTGTAAGTCAATTAAACTTCTTTGGTTTGTAAATTACCCAGTCTCAGGTAGTTCTTTATAACAATGTGAGAACAGACTAATAAACTCTCTGAACTGCATTCTGGGTGATTCTGCTAGATTTTACAATTCAGAAAAATATTAGCTTGGGCAGTCTACTTACGGATTAACCTATGCATTCAGTTTTACTTTGTTCTTAATCTAAGCATTATAAGAAAAAAACTATAGTTTTAACCTAATTCTTGGAAAACATCAAAGAAATGAAAATGCATATTCTTATGCAAATATTCTTTTTGTGGTAAATGTTTTTGGAGATGTTCCTGATTCATATTCTGCATAAATAGAATCTTGCCATTTCAGTACTATCATAGTGACATATTGGACACCCTTGGTAAAATGAAGCCAGGAAACATTTCTAATATACATGCAGACATTTATTTTTCCAGTTAATTATCTATCCTGTTTTAAAGCATGCTTATTTTTGAAGTGTCAAAATGTACTAATCCATACTGCATTTGTTTGGAAAACTTCACGAACAAGTATCTTTCAGCAAGAAAAGACATTTGATGCCAGCCAAATTTTCTTTTTTCTGTCGCTATAAATGGCTTTCCTATTTTGAACAGTTTTTCAAAATCAAAGTCATATCTAAGCTGACAACTTCTTTGGCAAGTTTCAGCTAGATGTAATTTGAAATAGTCAAGGAAGCAAAGCCTAAACAATAAGGTTTTTAATGGTAACGGTGACAGATCTTTAACTACTGTCATGCTGTGTCTGACACCACAAGACTTGAGAGGAAATTGGTTAAATAAATCCTTGCAGTTAAAGGAATACCTGAATTTACAGTATGTGGCCTGTGTCATAAAATTATGAAGACTGAAAATTTAGTGATGTTAAGCACTTAACAAAGACATATCTGAAAAATCCTCCCAAGGAATTTCTCTCTTTAACCTTCAGAATATTCTTTATTTGTAGTGGGCATACAAAGTTCATTAAAAGGTCACAAGGAATAGAAAACAATCAAGACTCTGACCTGTCTAGCTTCAGATTCATTCTATACAAGACAAGGCTGATTCCTTTCTAAGGGAGAAGGAAATTCCGATGTGTGCAGGCTTTGAATCAGTATTACTTACACACTTTTACTTACACAAATCCATACATAATTTGCTTTTACTAGAATGAGAATTTGTTCATTGTTTTACTATTTATCTTTGCAGAGAAGCCACTAGCTTTCCTAATTCACGGAAATTTTTCTTCTTATTTTAGTATTATGTAACTGTTTTTTAAGCACAATGTAAACTCTAATTTCACTTTAGAACACACTGATACTGTATTTAGAATTTGGAAATCACATTTCACATATACCATGCTTCATATCAATTACCCTTTTTTAATATATTCATTTCTATGTTTAATTACACTAAAAGCAAAGTGGACAGAATTCTAGTCTTTAATAATCACATTATCGTAACACCTTGAAATCATCTATATCACAAAAAGAATTTAATGGTACAAAGAATGGTACAAGAGGTATATACAAGACATTCTGGAGGCAAAACCAAACAGAGACTTTCAGGGAACAAAAGATAAACATTAATGACTTAATGCATTAATGACTTATAAAGCATTCCTTTAACTAAAATTCTCTTATGCCTCTAACTTGATATCTAATGCCCTAACTACTCATTAAAAAAATCTGTTTTATGAACATTACAAACTTAAGAACTTCTCTAAAAAAAAAAGTTGAATTGCAAAAAAAAATGGTCAAAATGAGTTGATACTTGACAGGTGATTTACAACAATTTTCTTTTCTTAAATCTTGTAAATTTTATTTCAGATAAAATAATCACCTGAACTTAGTCTACACAATTAGAAAATAATAGAAGAAGGTCTGGTTGAGCAACAAACCTTATAATTTATATATATGTGTATATATATGTGGATATATAAACATATTCCTATATAAACATAATACATCTTATAATTTGTTATATACTTGCATATGAATATACCTTATATACATATACATTATCTATAGTGCAATGATCTACATGTCACTGCATTATTAAATATCAATTAATAGAGTCACTGAAAACATGAAATAAAGTGTTTTTAAAAACTCTTAAAACAGCAGGAAACAGCTCTGCTGCATTATCTATAGTCCAACGATCTACATATCATTGCAGTATTAAATATTAATTAATAGAGTCACTGAAAATATGAAATAAAGTGTTAAAAAAAACTCTTAAAACAGCAAGGGAAATTCTAAGCCTGAAATAATGGACTGAAGAGGGAAAGAAGGGAGAGTGAAAAAGTTCTAAAGATCTCATTTTATTAAGAAGAAAACAAACTATCCTAATGAGGGAAACTATACCTCTAAGTGGGAATAATAGCTTGTTTTTATATAATATAAAGAAATGTCTGTGTAGCAGAGTTCAGGAAGGAGAAATTAAATGTTAATAGATTGAAAAAATATTGTACACTATCATATTTACATGGGAAATGGAATAAATCTTAATGATCAAATCAACAAGAAAATAAGAGGAATAAGAAAAGGCAATGAAAAACTAGATGATAATCATAAGGTAAAGTAAAAAAAAAAAGTTCAAGTATATTAGTCACTACATGAACTAAATTCTTCCTATAAAAGAGAGACCATCTAACTGGTCTTAGAAAAGCAATATTCTATTTACAAAAACTGCACACTTCACTGGGATAAAGAAAAGTTGAATGTAAAAGAGCTAACTAAGCAGTAAATACACACAAATTTAAAATCAAGGGTAAGAAATAATATCTGGAAGTTAGAATATATATATTCATGGTATATATTTACAGTAACGATGGCAAACAAGTATATTAGTTTATGTATTTTAAGAATGGGGCAGATCTACTAGAAAAAATTAGAAAGGACAAAAGTTAATTGAGGAACATAATAAACTGGATGTACTGGGTATGTATATATGTAATACACATGTAATAATTTTACATATGTTTAGAGAAAACTTCTCCAAATACTGTATATTCATCTTTTCTATGTGTTCATTATTTTGAAGAGATGGGGTCTTAGTCTGTTGTCCAGGTTGGAGTGCAGTGGTGCAATCATAATTCAATGCAGCCCCAAACTCCTGGGCTCAAGCTATCCTCCTGCCTCAGTCTCCCAAATAGCTAGGACTATGTAATACCACTCCTAATTTTTAAAAATTTTTTAGAGAGATGGGGTCTGTTTTGTTCAGGATGCTCTCAAACTCCTGGCCTCAAGCAGTCCTCCACCTCAGCCTCTCAAAGTGTTGGGATTACAGGGATGAGCCACACAGCACCTGGCCCATAAAGATATTTTTTAATTAATCATGTGCCTATCATGAAAAAATGTTAATAAATTTTTAATGTCAGATTTGTACAGAACATATTCTTTGACTATACACCAATACAATTAGTGCTATGATTTGAAATATGCTCCCCAAAGTTCATATTGGAAACTCAATCCCCAATGCAATGTATTGAGAGGTGGGACTTTTTGAGGTGACTAGGCCATGAAGGCTCTACCCTCACAAATGTTTTAATGCTATTATTGTGAGAGTGGGTTACTTATCACAGGAGCGGATTCCTGATGAAAGAATGAGTTCAGCCTCTTACTTTTCTCTCAACCCCCTACACACACACACACACACACACACACACACACACTCTCTCTCTCTCTCACTCTCTCTCTCTCTCTCTCCCCTCTGCCCTCTGTCTTCAGCCATGGGATGACACAGCAAGAAGGTCCTCACCAGATGCAAGTCCCTTAACCTCATGCTTCCCTGCCTATAGAACTGTAAGAAATAAATATTGATACTTTATAAATTACCCAGTTTTAAATATTCTGTTACAAAAGCACAAAACAGAATAAGACAATTAGAAACAAACAATATTAAAATGATCAAAAATATCTTCCATACCTGAAAATTAAGAACATACTTCTGGAAGCCTTGGAATAAAAAGAAAATAAAAAAAGAAATTACAAACCATTTGGAAAGCAATGCAAGGAAAACATCCCATACAAACACCTTTGAGGGAAACAAAAGCACAACTCAGAAGAAAACACTGCCTTAAAAATCTTTATTATCACAGAATAAAAATAAAAACAAAGAAGCTGTGTACTCGGCCAGGCACAGTGGCTCATGCCTGTAATCCTAGCACTTTGGGAGGTCAAGGTGGGCAGATCACAAGGTCAGGAGATAGAGACCATCCTGGCTAACGTGCTGAAACCCCATCTCTACTAAAAATACAAAAACAAACAAACAAAAAAATTAGCCGGGTGTGGTGGTGGGCGCCTGTAGTTCCAGCTACTCGGGAGGCTGTGGCAGGAGAATGGCGTGAACCCAGGAGGCGGAGTTTGCAGTGAGCTGAGATTGCACCACTGCATCCAGCCTGGATGACAGAGCAAGACTCCATCTCAAAAAAAAAAAAAAGAAAAGAAATTAAAAAAGAAAATGGAATCACAAATAGTGAAAATATTAAAAGAATTATAACAGAATATTGTAGGCAACTATAACAAATTTAAGAACCTAAAGGAAACAAATCAGTTTAAGAAAACTGCCAAAACTGACCCGAGAAAATGTGAAAAACACTTTAATAAAATAGATTATCACATGGTACATTTAAAAGATGATTATTAATTCATCATTGAAAAAGGCACCATGAACATGTGGGTTTACAACTCAGTTTATTTAGCTTTTAAAACACAATATTAAACATTAACAATAAGCCTTAACTTTAAAAAATTAAAATCATATAAAATGTGCCCTCATAAATAAGTTAAACTAGAAATCAATAATAAAACAGAAAATTTTCAAGCACTTGGAAATTTAAAACACACTTCTAAAAAACTATGTGGAAGTCTCAGAGTAAGTCAGAAAATATTTTGAATTGGATAAATCAAAATGTAATATATTAAAAATTATGGGATACTACTAAAGCAGTGCTTAGTAAGAAATTCATGGCAATAAATTTTATATTGGAACCAAAGCAGAAAACAAGAGAGAAATTTAACAAAACCAAAGTTAGTTCTGGAAAATGTCATTAAAATTAATAAACCTCTAGTAAGACTGACAACAGAAAAAGAAAAAAAGACAAATTACCAATATCAGGAATAAAAGAAGGGATATCACTATAGACCCTACAGACATGAACAGGATAAGTGAGTATTACAAGTAATACTATGCATTTAAATTGGACAACTAAATAAAAATAAATTGATAAAATAGACTATTTTCTCAAAATCTATATCTATAAATGTAGATACAGATATGGATATAGATATAGCTTTTGAAGAGATGGGGTCTTAGTCTGTTGTCCAGGCTGGAGTGCAGTGGTACAATCATAATTCATAACATTTGCACAAGAGAAAACAAATAATCAGAAATGTTCTTGTTGAAAAAATGTTAATAAATTTTTCATGTGAGATTTGTACAGAACATATTCTCCGATTATGCACCAATACAATTAGTGCTACAATTTGAAATATACTCCCTGAAGTTCATATTGGAAACTTAATCCCCAATTCAATGTATTGAGAGGTGGGACTCTTAAGAGGTGACTAGTCCATGAAGTCTCTACCCTCACAAATGTTTTAATGCTATTATTGTGGGAGTGGGTTAGTTATCACAGGAGCGGATTCCTGATGAAAGAATGAGTTCAGCCCCCTACTTCTTTCTCTCTCTCAACCCCTACCCCCACACACACACATTCTTTCTCTCTCTCTCTCTCTCCCTCCCTCCCGCCCTCTGTCTTCAGCCATGGGATAACACAGCAAGAAGGTCCTCACCAGATGCAAGCCCCTTAACCTCATGTTTCCCTGCCTACAGAACTGTAAGAAATAAATATCAATTCTTTATAAATTACCCAGTTTTAGATATTCTGTTACAAAAGCACAAAACAGAACAAGACAATTAGAAACAAACAATATTAAAATGATCAAAAATATCTTCCATACCTGAAAATCATCTTCCATGCCTATGTTTGTTAGGACTGCTATAACAAAGTACCACAAACCAGGTAGCTTAAACAACACAAATTGGCTGTCTCACATTTTCGGAGGTGAGATATCTAAGAGCAGTAGGGGCTACAGGTCGGCAGGGTTGGTTCCTTCTGAGAATATGGAGCGAGAATCTGTACCATACCTCTCTCCTAGCTTCTGGTGATTTCTTGGCCATCTTAGGCATTCTTTCACTTATAGAACCATCACCCCAAACTCTGCCTTTATCTTCACATGGTATTCTCCCTATTTGCATGTCTGTGACCAAATTTTCCCTTTTAATAAGCATATCAGTCATACTGGATCAGGGGCCAAACCTACTCTGGTATAACCTTACCTTAATGAATGATATCTGCAATGACCCTATTTCCAACAAGTTTCCATTCAGAGGGACCAGAGGTTAGGACTCCGATATGAATTTTGGGGAGGATACCATTCCACCCATAATAGTTCTATAACTATTAAGTTGAATTATTCCCTCAGAAGAAGTCTCCAGTCCCAGATGATTTCACTGGTGAAGTCTATCAAACATTTAAAGAAAAAAAAAAAAAAAAAAAAAACCAACCATTCTATGTAAGCTCTTCTGAAAACATTTCCCGTCTATGTTATGAGGCCACTATTACTCTGATACCAAAACCAGACAAAGGAAGTACAAAAAAGAAAAGTACAAATCAGTATCTCTCCTGAAAAAGTCACAGAAATGCTCAGCAAAATAGGAGCAAATTGAATGTGGCAATACTCATTATAAAGGGTTACAACATGACCAAGGAGATTGTAACTGAACAAGAATATATATTTGATCTCTGTCCCTGTTTCTTGATATACAGGAACTAAAATCCTTGTAGTCTCTGGAAGTGATGTGTCTTTTGTACGCTAGTAAGATGGCTAGTGCCGGCAGCTCCTGGATAGCCTCAGGATGGGGGCTGGTTACCAGGGAAACCAATCATGTGATAGAGAGTTGAAACTTTCAGCCCCACCCTCCAATTTCCCAGGAGGGGAGAGGGTCTGTGAAATAAAGCCTGTGTAATGAAGCCTCCATAAAAAACCCTAAAAGATGAGGTTAGAACTTTCAGGTTGTTGAACATAGCAGAGTGTGACCATAGAAAGCTCCTCGCCCCTTCCCCAATGCCTTACCCTATGCATAGCTTCCATCTGGTTTCATTCTTTGTAAAAAACAAGCAATCTAGTAAGTGAACTGTTTTCCTGAATTCTGGGAGCCACTCTAGCAAATGATCAAATTTGAGAAGGGATCATGAGAACCTCTGGTCTCTGGTCCGTAGCTAAACTGGACAGAAGTGGTGGGTAACATGAGGACCTACCGTTTATGATTAACACATTAATAGTCTTGTGAGACTCAGCCCTTAACCTTAACCTGTGGGATCCAGTGAATGTTAGAATTGAATTGTAGAATGCACAGTTGGTGTCCATAGAGAACTGGAGAATTGCTTGGTATTGGAGAAATTCTCATACATTTTAGTGGCCAGAGGAGTTGTGAGAGTACAGAAAAGCAAAAACTATTTTGTTTTCCTATACAGAGACTTATTCCAGAAATCCAAGGCTATTTTAATATGTAAAAATCAAGCAATGTAATCCACTGTATTTACAGCCTAAAGAAAAATAACAAAACATGGTTATATCAGTTGATGCAGAAAATAGCATTTGACTGGTTTTTGCAGAAGATGCGGTCACAGGTGCTGTGGAGCTCTAGTCCACTTGATCCTGCTCCTGACTTGCCACTGTTCCCTCTTGCCAAGGAAAGGTTGGTCAGGAAGTGAAAATGCAGTATGACTTTTAAAGATACCAGAAAAAATCTCATAGAACCAGGTGGTGATTCACCAAATTCTAATTACACTAACCAACCACAGGGTAAAATCCTTGGAGATTGTGTGTGCTGACTCGACCAGAGGCACAAAGGAAAACAATCTCAAGGTGAAAGAACCAGTTCAAATGTCTACCAAGACTTCGGGAATCCCAAAAACACCTTGTGGTGGCAGTTCTAAGATGTAAGACCATTTCTAGATGAGAATCCACAAGCAGCTTACTGCCTTGAACAGCCTTTCCAAGACTGTTAAGCAGATTACTTCCACCAGTATTGAGCTAGGAGTTGAGACTGTAGTCACTGTTGTGGATGCTTTAAGTCCACTGTTTTAATAAATTAATAATCAGTTGTTTAAAAAAATAGCATCTGACAAAATCCAATACTCGCTCATGATTTAAACATCCTTCTCAGCAAATTAGAAATAGAAGGAAAATCCCTCAAAGTGATAATGAACATCAACAAAAAACTCCACACAGCTAACAAAAAGCTGACTGCTTTCTCATAAGATCAGGAACAAGGTAAGAGTATCCACGTTCACCATTTGTGCTCAACATCATACTAAAAGTCCTAGACAATGCAATAAGACACATAAAAGAAATAAAAGGCATTCAGATTGGGGAAAAGAAATAAAATTGTTCTTAATCCCAGTCATGATAATTGCCTATGTAAAACATCCTAAGTTGTCTATAACAAAACTTCAAGACCCAACAATTGAGTTTAGCACATTTGCAAGATACAAGGTCAACACATAAAAATAGTTGTTAATTTTCTATATATTAGCAATAAACAATCAGAAACAAATTTTAAAACATATGCCATTTAAAATAGCTACAAAAGATGAAGTACACAGGTAGAAATTTAACAAAATATGTACATGATTTTATATGACAAAAATTGTAAAACTTTGATGAAAGACATCAAAGACCTAAATAAATAGAAAAATACTATTTTCATAGCTTGAAAGATTCAACATAGTAAAGATGTCAATCCCCCCAAATTGATCTACAAATTTAACGTAACTCAAATCAAAATTTCAACAAGGCTTGTTTGTTTGTTTTAGACATAAATAAACTGACTCTAAATTTTATAGAGAAAGGTAAAGGAACTAGAAGAGCCAAATATTTTTAAAAAGAAAGTTGAAAAATCACACTATCCAATTTTAAGACATACCATAAAACTACATTAGTCAGGACACTATGTACTCACAAATGGATAGACACTTGTCAATGGACAGTAATAGAAAATGTACAAATAAGCCCACACAAGCATGGACAATTGATTTTTCACAAAGATTGAAAGCCAATGTAATAAAGAAAGAATAATTTCACCAGATAGTATTGGAACAACTGGACAATTATATGTAAAAAAGTAAACCTCAGCCTAACACAAATTTAATTATATTTTATATAAAATATACCCCAAATATATCACAGATTCGTTAGATCATAGAACTAAATGTAAAACATAAAATGATAAACTTTTTAGAAGAAAACATAACAAAAAATTTTATAACTTAGGGTTGCAAAAGATTTCATGGCTATGAAACCACAAGCACAATCCATAAAAATAGAAAATTGATGAAACAGACCATCAAAATTAAAACCCTTATTTTCTGAAAGACACTGTTAGGAGAATGAAAAGGCAAGCCACAGATGCAGAGAAATAAAATCACATGTCAAAAAAGGACTTTTAACTGCAATGTATGAGGAACTCTCAAAACTCAACACTAAGCAAACAACTCAATCCTAAAATGGGCAAAAGGCTTGAACAATCACTTCACCAAAGAAGATATACGGATGACAAATCATGGGAAAATGTTCAACATCACTAGTCATTAGGATTAAAACCTAATTAAAACCATGATACATTGCCACTCTACATCCATTAGAATGACTAAAATATAAAATACAGAGAATACAAGTCTTGGCAAGGATGCTGAACAACTGGAACTCTCATATGTTGCTGATGGAAATGCAAAATGACACAGCTCCTCTGGAAAACAATTCGGCAGTGTTTCACAAAGTTAAACATACACTTACCTACAGCCCTGTCGTCCTACATCGGTATTTACCTGAGAGAAATTAAAACTTAAATTCACACAAAAACCTGTACAGAAGTGTTTATAACAGCTCTATTCATAATCACCAACAATTGGAAATAACCCAAAAGTCCTTCAACAGCCGAATGAATCAACAAGCAAACTATTGATTCATACAACAACATGGATGAATTTCAAAGGCATTATATGGAGTAAAAGAAGCCAGTCTCAAAGGAGCCAGTGGCAAAATGTTATGTATTCTGGTTCCACTTATATAATATACTTTAAAAGATCCCATCTGTAGTGATGGAGAGCAAATCAGTATTTTCCAGGGTATAGCAGTTATGGACAGGATGTACAAGAAGAGTTTTGTAGGTGATGAAACTGTTCTATATCTTGTTTGCAGTTGTGTTTACATAAATAACGTGTTAAAATTCATAGAACTGTACACCAAAAATGAAGTTTACTACATAGTAGGTTTTCAAAATAAAATTAATACAAAGTAATATTAGTTTATGTAATGTTGTTTCAACTAATCCAAGCCAGAGAAAACAAGAGAGAGCTCTTCCAACCCATTTTAAGAAACTTGTAAAACTTTTACTCAAAGCCCCGTAATGATAGCACACATAAAAAAAACTTTCTTCTGAATATAAATGCAAAATTTTAAGTAAAGTTTTATCAAAAGAATCCTGCTTTGTAGCAAACGAATAAACCAATATATCCAGGAAGGGCTTATTCCAAAAATATAAGGGTAGATCATTATCAGGTAATACATCAACAGAACTAATTACACCAGTTGTTAAAGAAAGAAAAACAAACGATCATATCAAAGATGCTTAAAACAGATTTTCTAAAATTCAGATCCTGTTCTTATTAAAATTTTAAGTTAAGTATGATTAAGGCATATTACTTCAAGGTAATAAAAACTACTATTAAAAGCCAACAGAAAATATTATTATAGATTCTATATATGTGATACATACATATCATGAATATATAATTACCTATGCACACATGCACATATACATGCACATATAGACATAAACATAGTTACACATATGCAGTAGTCCTCTCCTTATCCACAGTTTTGCTTTCCATGGTTTCAGTTACCCACAGTCCACTGTGGTCCAAAAATACCAAATGAAAAATTTCAGATATAAGCAATTTATAAGTTTTAAATTTTAAATGTAAGTTTTAAATTGCACTCTCTTCTGAGCAGCGTGATGAAATTTCATGTCCTGCTCCATCCCATGTGGGATATGAATAATACCTTTGTCCAGTGTATTTACACTGTACACACTACTTGTCTGTTGGTCTTGGGTTATCAGATTGACAGATCCCAAGAAAAGAAGGGTGAGGGTGAGTACAGCGCAAAATATTTTGAGAGTTAAACAGACTACATTTATAAAAACTAGCATATTGTTGTAATTGTTCTGTTTCATTATTAGTTATTGTAAATTTCTTACTGTAATTTATAGATTAAGCTTTCTCATAGATATGTATGTATGTGAAAAAAAATAGGGTACATGGGGTTCAGTACTACTTGTGGTTTCAGGCACCCACTGGGGTCTTAGAACATACCCCTCCCAGATATGAGGGGACTACTGTAAATACATAATTTAAGGAGTCTTTTGGGGATTGGACAAAATGATCTTAAAATTGCCATGGAAGAAATAAATCTAAGTGAAGTTTTTCAAATAGAATGACAAGGGAGACTTGCCCTATCTGATATCAGACCATTCTATTAGCCAGTTGTAATTAAGTCGACATGTTGCCAGGCTAAGAATAGGCAAAAGATCATTGGTACAAAAAAGAGAATCCAAAATTAGATGCTAACACATTTGAGAATTTAATGGAGCAAAAGTATTATTTTACTTCAAAAGAGGAGATTATTTAAGAAATACTAGTCTTATTAAAAATTTAAGGACATAAAATAAAACAACTACAATTCTACAAGAAAATCTCGGATACAGGGCTATACGATCTAAGTGAAGAAGACCCTTTCACTAAAATTGGATGCTAAGAAACTGTTAAGAAAAAGAGAAACTTTCTGGCCACATTTTAAAAATATGTAGGGAAAGAGAGCAAAACATCTATTAAATGAATAATAATTAATTTTTTAAAGCACATGCAATGGAAGGGACAGAGTGTTAATACCTGCAATATACATTTATCTTCCAAATTTATAATAGAGAGAAACAACTAAATAGAACTATGGACAAGATGGGACGCAGAGGCAATTGAAAGAAAAGTACAATAAAAAATATACTAAAATATGCTATTAGGTCAGAAAATTAATATTAAAATTGAGATGCTAAGCAAAAATGAAAAAGACTGGTAATGCCTATTGCTGCCAGGGACACACGGGGAAAGAGAGTATTTGCCCACATGACTGGTGAGAATATGAATGAATTTGTAAAGTCTTTGGAAAAAATAATCTGGCAATATCTGAATTTAAATTTAGAATCCTCGTATATTTGAAGAGAACCAATTCACTCTTAGGGAGTTCTCCTATGTAAATAAAAGTGCCATTAACAACAGGATATATGAGCAAGGCTGTTTATTGCAACACTGTACTAGCAAAAACGGGAAACCAAGTAAATACTAATCCACAGGGGAATGGTTGGAGAGCTTATGTACATCCGCACTGTAAAACTACCATAGAGTTATTAGAAAGAAATATCTGGCCACTTGTCAAGAGTTCTGCAAGGTAATGTCAAGTGAAAAAAGGCAAAATGAAGAAAAGGGTATCTATTATAACACAATCCTTTCAAAAGAGGGAAATGTTGACTGAAAACTGTGCAGGTATGTGTATGTTGCCTTTGTATATAATTATATGAGCGTGTATGCGCGTGTGTGTGTGTGTGAAAAAGAGAGAGATGTATTTCTCTATAAAAATATAAGCATAGAGAAACACAGAGGTGAATGCATACAAAGTTGTCAAGGTTCTTAGAGAAGGGAGTGGTAAGAGTAAAGTCAAGGTAGGGGGAGAATGGAAGAAAAGCTAAGCTAAAAAGAGAAGAAAAAAAGGAATAAAAGACTGCAAAATAAGAACTCCAGTATATATGATAATGTCACATTTATGTATTTCTGTAAAATGTCATATGTATATGAGTAGCAATGAAAATTCAATTAAAGAAAAAGAAGCCAGCAGGAAGAAGAGAAACCAGATGCATTTACCGTAGAAAACCACATTACCAAAGGGGGATATTCCAAAAGTTCCATCGTAAGTTTGTTGCTTGAAAGTTGAATATGATTTGCCCATTAAACATATACAGAATCCCACAGAATTCTGTTTTACCTTCTAATGTCCTTGGATCATATATAACAATGATTTCTGTAAAACATCTATAACAGAAAATTTAGCTCCATCGACGAAAGACAGGGCTAGCCTACGCCAGCTGCAGAAGTGACAGTGGTCACAGGGTGGTCCAATCCATACCTCCCTGCCACCAGAGAGACCAGGAGTGCAGGGCCAGGTGTTTTGCACAACTCCAGGGAGAACCATTCACATTATATTCTACATTGAGTGCTGCTTCCTAGTTGTACAATATGGGCCTCCTGGCCAGGACTTTTACTAGTTCCAACCTACGGATAATAATGTCTGGGACCAGAAGTGAGATTCTCACACAGAAGATTGTAGAGGGGACTGAAGTGTGAGATGGTAGAATAGGGACAGAGGTCCAGGGCAGCAGGGCAATGGCAAGGTGAGATGAGACAGCAAGGGTTGAGGAAAAGTGAGGCAAGTATGTGAGGATCACAACATGACCAGTTCTGCAAATCAACTATCTCTATCTATAGCACCTGACGGGAACATGAAATTTAAACATTATCATGCAGCAAAAATACAGGCCCAAGTCTTCACTCAACACTTGTTCTACATTCAAAATCCTTATCTTTAATCAAATTTGGGTTAAAAATGAGGTTGTGAGAACAAGCAAAAAAAAATTTAAGTTGACGTCAGTTTTTAGAGTCTCTATTGTGACCTGAGTCAGTTTTGACGGCTATCTTTTGAAGTCACTTTTATTTTCCAGTAACTTATTGGATGCTTCAGGCATCCAATCAGGTCCAAATATTTTCCTCTTGCAAACAGAACCGTAGTCTGTAATTATAGCTTACCACAATCTGCCCAATTTTATCCAGTGCTTTTTCAACTGTGTTTGTAAAAAGCAGGAGGCAATGTCTGTGCTCTGATTTCTACTCTTATCCGCAACATCTGAAAAGCCTCCAAACCCAGCTGGGAGCCAGGACTACATCAGAACTTTAAAAAAAAATTTTTTTTTTGCAAACACTTACATTCCACCTTTCACCGCGCATCTCTCCTCTCTCTTCCCTCACAAACATGAATTCTTTCACATGGACACTGTGTCATATAATCAAACTCTGACTTAAAGGGCTTTCAAGAGTATTCATGCTCAACATAGTTTCCACAGTGAATCCTCTCCCGGAATTTAATTGCTAAGCTCTCTCTAAGCCCACAGCTGACACACATAAGAAGTGGAGACTCTCATTCGTGCAGAGCATCCTGTGGCCTAAGCAGGCAGCCATGTCACCTTCAGTGAAACCGAGACCATCAGGCAGGGCTTCTCTCGTATCATGGGGTTTAGAGGTAGGCTCATGATTCTATGTTGACAGCAAGACTTGCACATCAGCCAAGAGTCTGACCTAGAAGAAGGAGAACTCAAGTACAAGCCAAGGGTTATTTACAGCCTTCTAGTACTCTTAAGGCAGCCTGGCAAGAACTGCTAGTAAAGCAATCGATATTTTCTCTTGTTTGTGATTCTGTCCAACCAGCAGATGAGTCACGTAGCTATAGCCAAGATTACCTGCTCATATTTCCCCCTTGACACAAGTTAATCAGGACAGTGACAGCAGAAAGGGCCAAGAGAGAGGAAGATTCAAATATCCAATTGCCAAAGGGAACGTGGAAAGAGGCATAGTGAGCAAGCAGACAGAGCTGGTAGTTGAGTCAAGCCTCTCTGAGTTGGCAGAGAAAAACAAGTGGTTTGTACTTACAACTTTATTTTTTTTTTAGCTGGTTGGAATTGTCTGGTTCAACAGTTAAAAAGAAAAGTTTGGCTAACCTCCATCTAACAGGAAACTCTATCAGCACAACCAATTGATTTGGCTGTCAAAATGGAAATGTCTTGGTTGGACTATTGTTTGAAAGTTTATTATTGTCAATTCAGAGAAGCAGAAATGAACACAGTTCACAAATGTTAGCCTGGTACACATTGTCAAAAATCATCAACTTTAATTCTTCTAAGAAAGTTTCTCCACTCCAAGTCCTACTTCCTTGCTAACCAATTGCTATAAAGCCTTCTTGAAAAATTGCTTATTTTGGAAATGTCATTTCCCTAACTTATGCTGATAGCTCGAGCAATTAGTCCCTATGAAGAAAATAATTAAAAATAAAAAACTCCCTGATTCCCAGAGAAGCATAAGTTATACATTTCAAGCAACTATAATACTGTGATTTGGGAAATTATCAAGTGTTGCTTTATAAATGTATTTAGGAACCACAAGGGTTTTTTCAGTTGGTCAGGACATTTTCCTATTTAAACATTGATTTAGAAAATTTGCCAAGTAAACCAGGAAATCAAGAGAGCAAAATTATGCTGCACATAAAGAAAGCAGCTGCATTTTTCCAACCCCAGTAATTTAACCAGTCATTTCTTTAAACAAAATGAAGAGGGGGAAAAAAGAGAAGCAAATCTGGCAGCACTAATCTTATTTCATTACATTGGCAAACCAAAATATCAGTCATCAAACATATTTGATGGAAAACATTTGTCCATTGTGTTGGTATTCTTAAAAGTGAAAACTACAATATGGTATAGGAATTTAATATCAAATTACATTTGAAGGGCCATTTCAGTAATTAAGTGAGAAAATGATTTCTAGCAGATGCCTTTTCGTTTAAAAGCCTTCCCCAGGCAAAATTCCTCAGCATTAAGAAAGATCAACAGTGTCACAAGATTCAGAAACCTCACACATATATGCACACAAATGTCAAGACACAGAATGTATGTACACCTTGAACAGTGAAATAAATAGATGAGAAGATGCACTTTACAAGAGACAGATAAAGCAAGCAAGGTAAGTTTTCATCTAACATAACTACAAAAAGAAAATGGAGAGATCCTTGCCTAAAGCTCTATTGTATGACTTGCATGCTGCTGTGTGGTTAGATATTGGCCCCATGTTTATGATTTCAAATTACATAAATGAAATTTTTTGTAGATACCTGCTTAGTCTCCTGGTTAAACCCAAGTGGGAGAAACTTGCTAAAAGCTCTCCATAGGAAGGAATTATTCTCAGAATTATCATATTATTTAATTCACATTATCCCTTTATCCGAATTTTTGCAAAGAGAAGACGTATGTACACAAATTATAGTCAAATGGGTTTGATTGTCTAATAAAGTTTTGAACATCAGTAAATAAGAACAAGAACTTCTGAAATTATTGGTGTTTCAGTAGGTACCTATTCCATCCTCCATCTGACCAGGCTACACCAAAAGGTCATTAATGTCTTGAAGAAGAAGCAGAACATAAATTTATTAAATCATAAATAATATTGATGACCCTATAATTTAAATGATCTTTCAAGGCTTTACAAAGAATAGAATTTCCTAGATTCTTTGCTCATCTCCTTTGGTTCCAGGAATGTGCCATGATTACTAACTTCTGTCTTAGAGACTCTTTTTAAGAAAGCCAAAAGATTGCCATTTTAGATTCACCAAACAATCCTTGTATTCGTGTGCTAGGGCTGCCATAATGAAGTTCCACAGCCTAGGTAGCTTAAACAATAGGAACTTGTTTTAGCCTCCTCACATTTCTGGAGGGTAGAAGTCCAAGATCAAGGTGTCAGCATGATTGATTTCTTCTGAGACATCTTCCCCTTGGCTTTTAGGTGACCACCCTCTTCTGGTGTCTTCACATGGTCTTCCATCTATGTGTATCTGTGTTCTAATCTTCTCTTCTTATAAAGACATTAGCCATAGTAAATTAAGACCCACCCATATGACCTCATTTTAATTACCTCTTTAAAGGTTTTTTCTACACATACAGTCATATTTGGAGGTATCAGGTGTTAGAAATTTAATATCAGAATTTAGGGAAACACAGGTTATCTTATAAAAACTTTAAAAAATGCAAGAGAAAATTTTGTAAAATTCTTAAATCTATTAATGCGATGAAAGAAAGAAAAACTCTTTCAAAATTTAAAAATTAAAATCTAGAAGTATCTAGAGGTATTTGCCTACCACTGAGGCTGACTTCCACCTGGAGAGCACTGGCCCAATAATACAGGTGATCTTTACCTTTGGTTCTCAAGGTCTTTAGGACACCAAGAACAGAAGACATATCACAGAGCATGCCTAAGGCAAGGAGTTTAATGAGAGTTGTTAACTTCCCACAGCTTCATAAAACTGAAATTCCAAAAAAGAAACTTGAGATCACTTCCCAACGTACTGTAACAAAAATTGCCCATACCAATCCAGATGGAGTATAATCTTTTATCATAAATATGTTCAATAAGTTTAAGTACATTTTTAAAAGACTAACATATGAGCAAGAAACTAGTTTGAATGACCAAGAAGATTTAAAGAAATGAAAAGAATTTCTCAAAATGAAAAAGGTAATAATTGAAACTAAACACACAGGGGGCTGATTTAACAACAGATCAGATGCAACTAAAGAGAGAATTACAGAACTAGAAAATATTTCTGAAAAAATTATCCAGAATGCAGCACAGAAAAAAGAAACAGAAAATAGAAAAAAAATTTATAGAGAATAAAGTTGTAATTTCTAACATGTATCTAATTAGCAATTTGGCATGTTCAGATGGAGAGGAAACAAAAAGTAGACTGAAGCAAAAGTTGTATTGAGGAGAATATTCCAGATCTAGCTAAAAAGCATCAATCTAAATATTTTTAAATTTCAGTAAAACATAAACAAATAAAAATAAATCTATACCAAAACATACCATAGTGAAATTGTAAATATTGGGGCTCAAAGGATGATACCCCAAAGTATGGTGCTTTGGCACGCTGATTGCTCTATAATTAAAGGAAAGTAGGAGACCTCAGAAGCTGCCTCAGAAGAAAAGGACTTCCTAACCTTCTCTTGCCCCACCTCTCATCCCAAGTGCAGAAAGGCAGTCTGTCTGGAAGGTCTCTTATTTTCCAAAACTTCTTCCTAAAGAAATGCAATTATTTTAAATCCCTCCTTCTAGGAATCTCATCAAATAACCAAGAAAAACTAACCAATAGAGGAAAACTAAAATTGTCACCAGGCCCAGACAAATTTTCATCTATTCTTCCGAGGGCAGTTCCACAAGATTAACTGGGAGACTTCATCTGCATAATAAGACAATTTTTGTTCACAGAAAAGTCCCACCCCTCATGTTCCTGCAATCTGTTGTCACCTCCCCCAGAGCTCAGAGGAACTTTGTCCCAAACCATTGTCTGTTCTTTGGGCCCATTCATTTCCCCTAAAATTGCCTACATCTCCTCATCTCTCTCTTTCCTATGAAGAGGGTACTATTTAAGCTTCAGCCACCTGGCCCTTCTTTGAGTTTTGTATTTTGTATGGCTCTCATGCACACTCGCACATTAAAATTTTGTATGCCTTTTCTCCTGTTAATCTCTCTATGGTCAGTTTATTTCAGAGAAACTTCAGAGAGCAGAGGGAAACTTTTCCCTTCACCCTAACATAGAACACTGCCATCAACAAAAGCAAAACCAAAGAAAAAAAATTAAGCCGACAGGATGATAGGAACCAGAAAGATTACCTTCAAAGAAATGACAATTTAGAGCAAGCACAGTGGCTCACACCTGTAATCCCAACACTTTGGGAGGCTGAGGCAGGTGGATCACTTGAGGTCAGGAGTTCAAGATCAGCCTGGCCAACATGGCAAAACCCCATCTCTATTAAAAATACAAAAATTAGCTGGGCATGGTGGCATGAGCCTGTAATCCCAGGAGGCCGAGGCAGGAGAATCACTTGAATGCAGGAAGCACAGGGTGCAGTGAGCCGAGATTGCACCACTGCACTCCAGCCTGGGCAACAGAGTAAAACTCTGTCTCAAAAAAAATGAGAATTTGACTGAGAACTGGCTTCTTAACAGCAATATTAAAATCAGGAGACAGAGGGAGAAATTTCTTACAGATATTGAGAGAAAATAATTATCACCTGGAATTCTATACCACCAGGAGTGGGACTTGTGGTTTAATTTGATGCAACACAGAAAACCTTACCTGGCCTAGACATAGACATGATTGACAGATTAAATGGCTTGTATGAATGATGTTGATATAAAGACATTTCAGACAAATGAAAACAGTTTTCTAAAAGCAGTTGCTAGTTAAAAGAAATTTTAACGGATATTCTTCAGATGAAAGAAACGGTTTTACAAATGGAGAGTCTGAGATAAAGAATATAAAAGCATAAAAGAGCATTGAAAGTGCTAACTACACGGATAAATTTTAATCAAATGCTGACTACTTAGCACAGTAATAATAGTAATGTGTCATGAGTTTAAAAATACAACCTTTGTTTCTTTTTCTCTTTCAAGTAATGGAAATATGAACATACTCACTATTCATCCTTGTTTCGGCAGATGGACAACGCCATAGTTTGATGAACGAATTGGAAGAAACCCGGGCCCCTACATGACTGTATGAAGACACTTTGCCACCTGACCCACTCACCACAGAACTAGTATATAAAAGAGAAATCGACTTTCAATATCTTCAAGTCATTGTATTTTTGACATTAGACTGTACCCACATCTAAAGTACATACCCTAGCATTTAATTTTGATCACTTACTTCTAACTTACATAGTACTGTTGTGAACTACTTTAAAAAATGCCAGAAAATGTATATACTTAATAAGAAACTCAAAATTTAAAAAAAAAAAATGACAGGACTACAAAGAGAAATAAACAAATGTTATACCAGGATGGAAGATTTTCACACAATTCTCTCTAGCGTGCAAAAACAATTAATAAGGATGCAGATAATGTTACCAACACAATTAATGAGCTTGAACGAATGAACCTATTTAGAACATTAGTGCCAAAAATGGTGAAATACACATACTGCTCTGGCATATGTGGAATATTTATGAAAAATTACTACATACAGGGTCACAACAGTGTTGATAAACTTCAAAAGATTATTTTTACAAACTTTATGTTATGCATACAGTTCAATTAAGTAAGAAATTAGTCACAAAAATATGACTTAAAAAACCCTTACATGGCTGAACACAGTGGCTCATGCCTGTAATCCCAGCACTCTGGGAGGCCAAGGTGGGTGGATCACGAGGTCAGGAGATTGAGACCATCCTTTCCAACATGGTGAAACCCCATCTCTACTAAAATTACAAAAATTAGCTGTAATCCCAGCTACTTGGGAGGCTGAGGCAGGAGAATCACTCGAACCCAGGAGGGGGAGATTGCAGTGAGCCAGGATCGTGCCACTGTACTACTCCAGCCTGGGTGACTGAGTGAGACTCCATCTCAAAAATCCCATACATTTAAATTAAGAAAAACACCTCTCCCTGATGTGATTATTATGCATTGCAATGCCTGTACCAAAATATCTCATATAACCCATAAATATATAGACCTACATGTTATGTACCCATAAAAAATTAAAATAAAAAAAGAAATACACTTCTAAACTGATTAGACACTTACCATATCTGTTCGAGATAGGGTCATATGCATAGTTCTTACCCACAGATTGTGAATGAGAGCAATATATTATTTCCAATCTAAATCAGTTAAGACCAGCTGGGCTTCACATAGTTTTCTTTTTTCTTCAGTGACTTTCAAGACAATGTGTTAAAGATGGTAGCACTACAAGATAGAAGCAGCCTGGATTCTTGAGTCAACTTATTGCAGGATAGCTACCTTAGAGAGCCACCTACCAGGAATATCAGCATTGGTCTCTAAGAGCATGAAAAATAAACATTAATTGTTTTAAGCCACTGAGATTTTGGAGTTGTTTGTTATAGCAGCTAATGCAGCTTATCCTGTTCTCCTGACTGTCTCAACACTACTGAGATAGACGTCAAAAGATTATAATTAGAGATTCTTGTATTACTCCTTTCTCTCAATGGATGTACAGGACAAAATTTCCTCAAAAGCTAGAGGGGGGAGTCAATTCTTAAGTAAGATGAGTTCATCATGTTGCATAGAAGTTAAGCAGCTTAGCATTTGGAGTTAGACAGATATGAATTTGAATATTGTCATCACCATTTAATTGAAACAAGATCTTGACAATCATTTTTCTTCTTTCTCTGAGTTCATTTCCCCATCTGTAAAACAGCTATAGTCCTTTGAGTTTTAATAATTGTCTCAAGATTAAAGGAGAGAAAAGTAGGTAAAATGTGTAGCATGGTGTCTCCTTCATAGTAATTGCTCTCATTATTACAAAACTATTTTATTTAAAAGTAATATACCTCAATTAGAACCAATAATACAATCATTCTGTGAATGCTCTGCCCTCAGCCCTCCCCTAGTCTCTGCCCACAACTTTTTCTCTTCTGCTAACTTCCAACCCCATATGTGGTTACACAAGGTCTAAGAGAAACAAAAGTACACATATAGAGAGTGGATGCAGTTACATTAACAACCAAATGTCAACATGAACTCCCATGACCTACAGCAGCTGGACTCCAAAGCCTCCAAGAATGCAGTTCCAGCCTAGGGAAATCCAATTCAATTCAGTTATGGCTCCTGCTCTTTGAGTAATGTGTAAGTTTCCTTTATCCTTCTAAATAAACCCCTATTTTACTTAGGCAAATTTAGGCAGCAAATTTCTGTTCCTTGCAACCAAGAAGTCTGAACTAGTACAACTTATTCACATAACTTGAGTTATTATTTTCTTTTTCACTCTAAAGTAGCAGATATTTTGTCTGCATGCAAAAGGTGGTGCATGACACCAAAACAGAAAGGTATAAAGGCTACACACCCTCAAGTTTGCTTGAGAACACATTTGATTCTTATTTTACCAAATCAACACCATTGCTGTGCTGAAGACAATGTCTGTAGCTTTCCCATAAGTGGAAATGAGCTCATTCCACCGCTCAATTCTCTTAGGGATTCTTCAATTCCTTTGGAATCTTATGCAAATGAAACAGTAGCCCCTTGGCAGCAACATTTAATCCATGTTCAAAGTAATTCAAGTGTCTTCATAGGTCAAAACTCCACAGACATTCCATTAAGTAAAAATTATAAATTATAATTAGTGTAAATATGAATAATGTAGACTGAGGCAGAGCACTAAAAGATGAAAGAGTTTGAAATAAAAACCCCAAATTAAATAGAATAAGTGAATTTTTTGGCCTCCAACCTTACTCAAAATTTGCTAATGTTTTCATGAAAGCAAATACTTTTAAACTCCCCTCAAGACTTTTATAAAAGTAGAAGCCCTGCCCAAAGGCACACACTGCATTTATGTAGGTCTCTGGGACCAAGGAATGTGTGGCTACTTCTGACAGACGAGGCTTTTATCAACTTGGGAAACTCATGCTGGAGCATGCAAACCCATACACTGTACGTGTTTTGCTTGAGGCAATTTGGAGTTGTTGCGTTTAATTACCTCTGATCCAATACTTTGATACCTTGATTAATAAATCCTGGGGGATAAATCGCTTTAGGAAAGTCAATTTAATTGTCAGAGACACTGGGACAGTCTGGCTCCTCAGCACTGCCATTTGTGATTAAGGAGGAAGGCACTGGAGATAGCTAAGAAATAGTACTCTCATCGTTGTAGCTCTATGAGGAAAGAGATGTCACTGCCAGTATTCCAGTGTGATTATATGAGTGGGACAGACATCAGCTACTGGGTGGGGCCTCTGTACTACTGGAAGAGAGCCAACCGAAAGGTTTAAAAGACCCCCCAATGTCACGTTGACACCACTAGATATGAAGGCCAACCCCTAAGAAAAATAAGAAAGAAAAAATTATCCTAGATTTCCTCCCTTTCAATTCCTCTACAGTCAATACCCATGTCCTATAGATCCTCCCTCTAAAATGTGTCTCAAACTTATTCTTTGCTTTCCATTCCTACTATCAATGCCTTCATTGAGCTGTCATCATTTCTCTACCACAGCCTGCTGACTGTACCCTTTATCCAAATATCAACCCCCTGCAAAACTGCTATATAATCTTTGTTACATAAATATGATCATATGACATCCTCTTTAAACTCTCTAAAGGTATCTTATCATATACTACAAAGTTCCCCATTTCGAGTTCCCCCATGAAATCACATGCAAATTTTGGTGCATATGTTAACTTTTTTCTGAATAAAGGTATCGTAACTTTCATCAGATTGTCAAATGGGTCATTGACCTGAAAAGCTAAGGCCAACTAGTCCACCCACCAAGTTCAAACTCTTCTGCTTTGTATACAAGATCACCCATGAGCTGCCTACCTTCCCCAGACATACTACCTGCCACTCTGCTGTGGGTTCTAACTATACAGAATGTTTCCTACCTCTGGGACTTGTACCTTGTAAGTAATTCCTTCTCCCTACAATATTCACTTGACTAATTCCTACTACTGTTTCATCACCTCTTCCTCTGTGAAAAATCCTTGAAGCTTCCATCCAATGACCAGAGTTAATGATTTTCCCTTTTGTGTTCCTACATAGTCATGTTCACACTTCCATTAAAGCATTTATGCATTGACTAATTATCTGCTTAAATATCAGTTTTCCTACTAAGAGTGAGCTTCATGAGGGCAATCATTTCTGAAATGCCTGCCCTCCCAAGTGTGGGAATCTCCTTCTCTGAATATACTATTGTATTTTTTTTTTTTTTTTTTTGAGATGGAGTTTCACTCTTATTGCTCAGGCTAGAGTGCAATGACACGATCTTGGCTCACTGCAATCTCTGCCTCCTGGGTTCAAGCGATTCTTCTACCCCAGCATCCTGAGTAGCTGGGATTACAGGCACCCACCATCACATTTGGCTAATTTTTTGTTGTTGTTGTATTTTTAGTAGAGATGGAGTTTCACCATGTTGGCCAGGCTGGTCTTGAACTCTTGACTTTAGGTGATCCACCTGCCTCAACCTCCCAAAGTACTGGGATTACAAGCATGAGCCACTGTGTCAAGTCTATTATATTCTTATGTTATTTATTATCTGTATCATTAATTCTTCACTTTTTCCAGGTACAGACTCCTGTCAGCTGGAGTTGTGCAACTGCAGTGGAATTTATTTGCATAGAATGTACAATAACAGCTGTCCTACCTTCGATAACCTAAGAAAACCTATGGGTCTGCACTCCTAAATATGCATGATCACACATAACAAGATTTTACATCGACTATTAGGGGGTTCTATTTTCCATTTGTAAAGATTCAAGAATGCCAGGTTAAAAACTCTTATCTATAACAATAAAGTTTCTGTCATCAGAAAGAGACATAAAATGCATTCTTTTTATTTACCCTTGGTATTCAATCCCAGCAGCAGAACTAAACCTTTTCCTTAAAAAGAAAATAAATTTTGAAATCAGATAAAACTGATTTTGAAATTCAACTGAGTCCCTTTAACTGTGTGACCCTAGACCAGTTATTTAATAATTGACATCCTGGATCTTACCTCACCTCTACAATGGGAAATGAAAGCTGTCCAATGAGGTTGCATAAAGATTAAATGAAGCACCTCAAGTAAAGGGCCTAGCTTAGGCCATAAGTGCTAGTACCTTCCTTCCCATCCCACTTCACTGTGCCTCTCAAATGAACTACATAAACCAGTTTTAAATGACTATGCAGACCATGTTTCTCTTTCCCTACCTGTCTCCCCCAGGTTAATATTCCTTCTGGTACTATTGAATGAAGAGCTTCTTTTCACTTCTTCCATCTTCACATACTGTTCTCCATGTCTCTCTCTGTTTTCATATGGCCATCTTCTTGTAAGGACACCATATTGAATTGGTCCCTACCTACTCCAATATATCTCATCTTAACTAATTACACCTGCAAGGGCCCTATTTTCAAATAAGGTTACATTTGGAGTTACCAGAGATTAGGACTTCAATATATATATATTTTTGAAGGAGGTTGGGGAAACAATTCAGCTGCTAACAACTAGCAGATGTGAAAATAAAGTGCCAAAGACAGAAAAGAGAAGCTAGACAAGAAATGTTAAGAAACAATGGACAAGATTTTTCTAAAATTGAAAAGAATTATCAACTAACAGATTCAAAAGCTCAGCAAATTTAAATAGGATGAATACAAAGAAAGCCACACAGTGGCACATGGAAGTCAAACTGCTGCAAATATAAAAAAGAAAAAAATCACAAAAGCAGTTGGAGGAAAAAAGGAAAGAGAGAGATGTTAAATACAAGGTAAAAAGAGCAAGAAATACAGCTGACTTCTATGCAATAAGTATAGACGACACAGGATAATGGGACAATATCTTTAAAGTGTTGTAAGAAAAATAAACTGCCAACCTAAAAATCTATATCCAGCAAAATATATATATCAAAAATGAAGGTGAAATAAATCTGTTTTCTGATAAGCAAAACATGGGTATTTTTGCCATCAGCAGTCAGCGTTACATAAAGTTCTTTACAATGAAGAGAAATTATTCCAGATGGATGCACCGAGACAGAGGAAATATGGAAGAGCACCAGAGGGGTACATATGTGAGAAAATATTAAAAAGTTATTTCTAATATATTAAAAGGGTGCCTGCTATATAAAGCAATAACAATAACAATGTATTTAGATGTGTATAACATATATAAAAGTAAAATATATGACAAAATAGCACCAAGGAGTAGTAAATAGAATTATACTGTGGTAACAGTCTAACATTTGTGTGTATGTGTGAAGTGGTAAAATACTAATTCAAAGTCAACTGTGATAAGTTAAAAATGTATATTGTAATCTCTAGTCCTCAGATAAAAATATCCAAAAGTATAAGTAAAAGCCTATCAAAGGGATGAAATGGAGTCATAATAATAATTGATTTGTCACAAAACAGGCAAGAAAGCAGAACAAAAGGGAAAAAAGTGATATTTCAAATAAAAAACAAAGAGCAAGATAGTAGACATAAAACCAGCTAAATAATAAACTTTAAGGCAAGAACTATAACCGGAGATAAAGAGAATAAAAATGATTTTAAAATGTTAATTCAACAGTAAGATAAAAAAACTAAACATGTATATACCTAATAGCATAATTTCATAATTTAGTATGAAGTACACATTGACAGAATAAAGGAGAAAATAAAATAAAGAGAAATCTAAAATTCACAAATACAACTGGAAATTTAAGTATTATTATCTATCTAAAAAACAGCAAAAAAGAAAAATGATGGGAAGCAATGGAAATTTGTGACTCATTGTTAGAGAAAGAGATTCTCAGATGGACACATGAGCAGTTTTTTCAGAAGGCACTGAGGGTAGATCCACACAGAAATTTCAAGGTGAAAGTGGTTTGTGAAACTGCTGTATTTTGGGGAGGAGTGATTTGTTTGACTTTTTAACACTTCAATTTAGTTCAAAGTGTGAAACAAGATCCAGGAGCTAAGCTACCAGTCCTTTATCTAGAGATAACACAATCCTAAATTCAAATAGGATTACTGTTTTATTAAACGCCTTTGTTTGCAAGCATTTTAAGACGTGAACCTAACATTAGGATGCACCATATGAAATTGCTGGTTCAGTAGGTCAAAATTGGTTGAACATCAACAATGTCATATATTTGACCTAATATACTTACATATGTGTATACTGTAATATAAAAATAAATTTCTCCTTTAGAGCTCTCACACATCAGAACACACTTAATGTTCTCACAGCATTTTTGAGTGATACAAACTGTTGTCGGTAGAAAGATAATCTCTAACGAGTAGAAAATACTCCATTAAACCCATCTCTCAGATAGATAGATTAGATAGATAGATAGGCAGGCAGAGACAGACAGGTATAGAATTCTAAAAGTGACAGTACATACTTTTAAATATTAGTATTACAAATGACATCAGAGTTCCCTACAGATATCCACACTGTGAAACGTTCATCCCCTTAAAATATGCTGTGTCAGGCTGGGCGCGGTGGCTCATGCCTGTAATCCCAGCACTTTGGGAGGCCAAGGCGGGCAGATCACGAGGTCAAGAGATGGAGACCATCCTGGTTAATACGGTGAAACGCTGTGTCTACTAAAAATACAAAAAATTAGCCAGGGATAGTGGTGGACGCCTGTAGTCCCAGCTACTTGGGAGGCTGAGGCAGGAGAATGGCGTGAAACCAGGAGGTAGAGCTGGCAGTGAGCTGAGATCGCACCACTGCCCTCTAACCTGGGCGACAGAGCAAGACTCCATCTCAAAAAAAAAAAAAATACGCTGTTTCAAATGAATCAATAGTCATTTCAGGTAAACAGAGCCTTTACTGAGTTTTTGTCATTCGTCTTAATTCTTAACAAACTCTTTATGACTACTCCATGATCTATTCTCTGCCTGTGCTCTATCTTATTTTCTCCTGCTCTTAATCCCCTTCCCCTGGTGCTATAATCTAGCACCTACAGCCCCTATGACCTTATACTTCAGCATCTTGATTGAACCATTAGTCTCCAATTCATTGATCCATTTTAGCCACAGTATCTCTTTCACAAAAGGTTCTATTCTTATCAGTTGGCTTAGAGTCAGGCCTTAAACTGCCAAGCCCCCATCAATCAATGAAATGAAATTTTTTTTATTATTTATCTCATTTTTTTCCTTCAAGGAAAATGTGGCTGTAGGTGCTAGGAACAAATTCCTTCAAGGAAAAAAAATCAATCAATGTCAAGGAAAAAATAACATCAAGGTGACTGAAAGATAATGATAAACTTTTTTCACCTACAGACTGTATTAATTATGCTTAAAACACTTTGTTAAAACACTGAACCCTATATTTAAAGGGTTTTTAAGATATGCTAAAGGTCAAAATATTATTATGGAATTATGCTTATAACTGCTAATGATATAAAAATAGTACATGAGAAGACATTCTAGAAAATTTTGACAAATAGACAAAATAAGTTTGTACTACACATCGTCTTACCAAAATTCTTACAGCCATTTCCAGGGTCAAACTTTACTAAGGCAGACTCACTAAAACATAAACCTCCGATAATAACTCATCCATGATGACAACTAGGATCGATTTGATGGTTAAAGGTGAGTCACTAAGGAAATATGAATTTGCTGAGGAGATTGTAAAGAGAATTACTAATAAGAAAGAAAGAAGTCACTAAAGCATCTATATTCACCAGCCTCCTAAACTCATACCCATAGAACCATCTAGGTCTATAAGAATAATTATTTCACAACCATGGAAATAATTTTTTCCCTTGGACAGATTTGTTGAAGCTAAGAAAGAGTTTGAATTAAAAGAGAATGTATTTCCCCTCCGAATCATGAATAAATACGAAAAGTAAAGAACAAAGTATACATTTAAAATGTTTCTTATTGACTTGGTTAAAAAGGCTTATAAATCTTAAGTTATATTAACATTTAACTAATGTAATTAAACATTTAACAAACACGTTTCTGTTTTTAAATAATTTTACTTTGTTATTGAATAAATTTTAAATGACTTAAATATTAATTATTTTACTTTCATTTGTGCCCATAAAGAATTAACTGTTACAGGAATTGCTGTCCCATTATTTACATTTAGAAACACACACAAGATATTTGAAACAATTCTTTTTAGACATTGACAACAGGCAGCACAGGAAATTAATTCCTGAGTGAAAGAAAACAAATTAAATAAGCTCCAGGATTGCTCCCAGCTTACTGCCTGGAAGCATTTGCCAGGTTGAAGCCCCGGGATGGGGACCTCATCAGTTCTTTCAGAATTAAGGAAACAAAGGTCAGGACATTCAGGGAAGTTGAAGCATCTAATGTTTGCAGGGCAGAGTACTGGAGAAGCAGTGGCTACATGGAAAGAGATCTCTGGAGACCTGCAGAGAGGTCCCTTGTTGTCTTTGCTGGAGTACTAATCCATGTATGCATTGGGTAAAACTTCATGAGGTTGCAGGAAGAACTACTAGAAATCAGTAGGTCAAACAATTCCCAGAGCTAAAACAAGGTGGGAAATGGTTTGCATCTCACCAGCCAGNTTTCATTTGTGCCCATAAAGAATTAACTGTTACAGGAATTGCTGTCCCATTATTTACATTTAGAAACACACACAAGATATTTGAAACAATTCTTTTAGACATTGACAACAGGCAGCACAGGAAATTAATTCCTGAGTGAAAGAAAACAAATTAAATAAGCTCCAGGATTGCTCCCAGCTTACTGCCTGGAAGCATTTGCCAGGTTGAAGCCCCGGGATGGGGACCTCATCAGTTCTTTCAGAATTAAGGAAACAAAGGTCAGGACATTCAGGGAAGTTGAAGCATCTAATGTTTGCAGGGCAGAGTACTGGAGAAGCAGTGGCTACATGGAAAGAGATCTCTGGAGACCTGCAGAGAGGTCCCTTGTTGTCTTTGCTGGAGTACTAATCCATGTATGCATTGGGTAAAACTTCATGAGGTTGCAGGAAGAACTACTAGAAATCAGTAGGTCAAACAATTCCCAGAGCTAAAACAAGGTGGGAAATGGTTTGCATCTCACCAGCCAGAGAGGAGAGACTTCATAAGATGTGGGGCCCAAGGCAGACTTATCAGAAGGGTCCTACCTTAGCAGTGAGGCTAAACTGTCCCTAAAATAAAGGCTACTCTGGAACTGTCATTACAAAGCTTAAAAACAAGCCTCAAAAACATAAAACTGATCCCAAGTTATGGGCCAGAACGTAGTCTAATACTCTTTAAAGGAATCCAACAAAAGCTAGTACTCCACAAGGTAGAAGTCTGAATGGTCAGCAACCAATGAAAAATTAGCAAGTTTGCAAAGGAGGAAAATATACCCTTATCCAGGAGACAAATCAATTAATAGAAATTGACCTAGAAATAATAAAAATGATGGAACAAAATCCTTAAAATCCTTAATAAAATAAGATAAAATCCTTAAAAATTCCTTTTAAAATCTTTTAAATCTGCCCATGGTTGTCAAGATACCAAAAAAAAGCCATATCTTAAATAAATACCAGTCATTTGGAGTCTTGATTATGGTGATTCTAATATGATATACCAAATATGTCCATGATAACCTTGTAAATTAGATACCATTAGTCAATCCATTCACATTCCCTTATAAAAAAAAAAAAAAAAAAAAATTCCTTTGGTTCCCCATTCCTTTCAAAAGAAAACCCAAATTATAGGGTATTGTTTCCCAAAGAAATGCTCTAGGCCAAGGCTCAGAAAACCTTCTCTGTAAAGAGCCAGATAGTAAACATTCTGGGCTTTACAGGCCGTACGGTATCTGTTGCAACTATTCAACACCGCCTTTGTAGAGTGAAAGTAGCCATAGACAACATGTAAACAAATAGGCATGGCTAAATTTGGTCATCAGGCCATTGTTTGCTAACCCTTGCTCTAGAGCTATCCAATACAAAAAGCCACTTGCCACACGTGACTACTGAATTGAAGTTTAAGTTATTTAAAATTAAAACGAGATTAAGTAGAATGAAAACTTCAGTTTCTCAACTGAGCATGAGGCACATGTGGACACCTCAGATACAGAACATTTCCATTACCACAAAAAGTTGTTGAAAAGTACTGCTCAATAGCCAATGTGAATGAAAATTACTTTATGTTATTTGTAAATGTAGATTTCTTCACCTGTCTAGGCATGTTGAACGAGACTCTCTCTAAAGCTGAAATCCAGATTTCTACAGAGTGAGTGATATGTGTACTAAATATGAAGAACGGCTGGTTAGGGTATGAGGTTCTTAACACAGTTTCATCACAGGTTAAAGGCTGTAATCCTAACTGCTTTATGCCTTTTGATTATTTCCTCTTGTATACCTGCCTATTATTATCACCCAATTTAATATGTCACACTTTATAATTGAACCATAAGAACTAGCACATCTGACTACGGTAATGAGACAAACAGAAAAAAGACTTGTTACCCTAAAGAAACCTGATTAGTGTCCTCTTTTATAAAATGCACTTAAAATTATCTCATTTTCTACATTAAATTATTTAGAAGGAATAAAAAACACCTGTCTCATTTTCCACAAATATTATTCTTCCTCCACTTGAGCTCTCTGCTTACTTGGGTGTGCCTTTTAGTAAATGAAAAGCTATACCTGCTTAACACAAATGGGAAAGGTAGTATGTTCAATGTGTGGGATCTGTAGCGAGACTACTTGGATTCAAATCCCAGTTCTACCAATAATTATCCTGTGTGAACCTGAAGCAAGTCATTCAAGCTCTCTGCGTCCCAGTTTCCTCATTTATAAATGATGAAAACATCTGTAGATACTGCATTAGGCTCTTAGAATGGCGTAAGTCTGTATATGCGAGAAACTCAGGACAGTAAGCGTTATAAATACTGTACATGTTATTGTGATTTTTATTGTATCAGCATTAAGGTAAAATTTTACATCAATAACATTAATTACCAAATCATCTTATTATAAATCAGATACCTTGGACTCATTATAATTGAACTCCTTTAACATACATGTATGTCATGTATGCTATAAATAACACTACGGGATGTAAGCAATGTTGAAGCCTGAAGTATTGTTGAAAATAGGCATCTTTTTTCCGCGTGCATTGAAGACTCTTTCTACTTTTATCATTCCCTCTATTATCTTTATTTTTCATACAATTGAAAATACTAAAATGGAATTTTACTCAGCCTGAATACAGATGATCGCATTTATGTGTATACATCATTTAGGAACAGAAGCTGAAGCAAAAGGAAAAGTATAGATTTGCAGATAAATTATAGCATGCTTATCCTTTGTGTGTCAGTTCTCTATTGCCACAGTAAACTGCATAACAAAGAACCACAAAACCTCAGAGCATACAACAATAAACATTTACATCTGTTCATGACTCTTAATTGGTTGGCATTCTGTTCAGATGAGCTGTGCTTGGTAGGGCTCACTTATGGTCAGCGGTGAGTTTGGGGTTGACTAGGCAGCTTTGCTGAATTTGACTGGGATCTCTCACATATCCGGGGCCTCAACTGGGGGAACTGGGCTGACTCAGCTCTATTCCATATGTCTTATGATCCATCAGACTAGCCTGGGAATTTTCTTATGATATAGGCAGAAGAGCAAGAAAAAGGGAGCCCAATCATTCATGTTTCCCATTAACCAAAGCAAGGCATTTAAGCCCAGAGTCAGAGTGGGAGAGGACCACAAAGATACAGGGCAAACAGCATGACATAAGGAAGCCGTTAACTAGGACCATTGATACAATCAACCTACTACACTCTGTTTCATAGATTTTAGCAATTCTTCTTCTTGAACTAAACTCACTATCTTTCACTGTCATATAATTGCCAGGGTTTTAAATCTTGCAAATGTTTCTTTCTTGAAATGTATGTAGTACACTTGTATCACTAAGTCACATATATCTTTCTAAAAATAATTTGAATTCCAGGGTCTGCTAGTGCTATGGTTTGGATGTGGTTTGTCCCCTCCAAAACTCCTGTGGAAATTTGATCCCCAATGTGGCTGTGTTGGGAAGTGGTGTTTAGTGGGAGGTGTTCGGGGCATGGGGCAATTCCCTCATGAATAGATTAATGTCCTCCCATGAGGATGAGTCGGTTCTAGCTCTCCTGGGGATAGGTTAGTTCTTATGAGAGTGGGTTTTTTAAAAAAAAAAAAAAAAAAAAAAAAGTCTGGCTTCCTAGGTTTCTCTCTCTTGCTTTCTCTCTTGCTGTGTAAGCTCTTTGCACATGCCCACTCATCTGTTTTCCACTGTGAGTTGAAGCAGTCTGAGACTCTCACCACATACAGATGCCCAATCTTGAACCTTCCGGCCACCAAAATCATAAGCCAAACACACCTCTTTTCTTTATAAAATACACAGCCTGGGTATTCTGTTATAGCAACACCAAACAGACTAAGGAACTAATAGATTTCCATTTTTCTATATTCTCACTCAATCCTACATAAAATGGATTATCTCTGATTAAATGTGCCACTGTCCAAATCTTGTCTTCTTAGAAAACATGAGAGTAACATTGATAATATAAAATAATCAAAGACTATATGATTTCCAGTAATTGTCCAGGTGATTAAACATCAATTTGGTATTATTCTGAGGCTTAAAAGTATTTTCTAACTTACCACTGTACCCATCTGCCTTCTTCATCTTGAAAACTTTACTCATTAGCTTATAATTCCTTGTAATAAAATTAGAATTGTTTCATTGCTACCAGCTATGCTATCAGATTGCACATAAACCTTTTGAGGTATGTTTTTTGAAATAGATAGAAAAACTTTAAAACTTTATAAGATTTCTATTTTTACTATTCTTCTAAGTAGATATTCAGGTACCAATAATAGCCAAATACTGTTGTTGTCATTGTTGTTGTTGTTTGAGACGGAGTCTCACTCTGTTGAACAGGCTGGAGTACAGTGGCATGATCTCGGCTCACTACAACCTCCACCTCCCAGGTTCAAGTGATTCTTCTGCCTCAGCCTCCCAAGTAGCTAGGATTACAGGCATGTGCCACCACACTCAGCTAATTTTTTATATTTTCGGTAGAGACAGGGTTTTCACCACGTTGGCCATACTGGTCTCAAACTCATGACCTCAAGTGATCCACCTGCCTCAGCCTCCCAAACCAAATACTGTTTTTGATACCCTAAAAACAAAAGTTAATCTAGGGCAAGTTATCATTCTATTCTCTGCACTCAGAAAGACTTTCTAAAGTGAATCTAAGTGATGAATTAGAGAGACAATATTCAATATGTTTATCAAGCCTTTAATATTGTCACATCTTTATACAAACAATTTTCTTATCTCGAAAATTTCTACTCAAGTCCAACACAAGCACTCACTCAAGCACAAAGCAATATTATAGCTAAGAAACTGTCCATACAATGTCATGTACCTGGTAAACATGCCAGCCAAAAAAAAAAGCTATCTGTTCAGGATAGTAAAGGGATGAGATTCTCTTGAAATCAGATATCTTCCTAAATTTCTTTTCAATCCTAAATTTTACAGTACATAGTTCCTTTGAATTCAATTCTTATTGCTATGCAACGTTTTTTCTTGGTAAATACATGGGGTCTGAAAGAAGTAAGAAAACTATAGCTTCCTTTATCTGTTCATTTTCATTGTTATCACTTCTTTTACTGCAGAAATATATGGATGCATACAAACTCCCTGCAAAGACAGGGTATACATGGCTTCTTTTTGAAACTTTGGCTTCTTTTTAAAATGATATGTATGTTATAGACACTGAGAGTACATTAAGTACACAGAAAATGCAACACATTTTCTTAACAATCCAGATATTTGTATAATTTATGAATCATCAATTTTGTGTCATGATTCAAAACTCTAATTGTCTTATGAGCATATGACTTGGAAGACATTTCTAATGATACAAACTAGAGGAATTATAGCCCTGTTTTTGGTTGGTCTTAACATAATAATTTTGATGCTATGAAAATTTAAGTTCCATGCCTACTGTCCATAAAACATTTAATGGCCGCTAAATGACAAGCAGCTTTTGAAATCACTTCCAACTGAATACATTTTTCTTTGAAAGGTAAAATGATGTCCAATATTTGCTTGTTATCAATGGGTTTTTTGGTTAAAAATCAAATAACAACTATTTAAATAATTCTAGCCATGCAAGACTTTACATCATGTCTAAGAGAAATTCTGAACCTCACGTTCTAAGAGTGAATTGTTTCTTCAAATAAAGAGATTATTCCAAAACCAGATGTGATGATGGAATCTGATAAAGGAAGTTTACCTTTTATAAGTAATTGACAAATAATTTATATTTAATGCTTTTTGCCTTTAGAAGAAATAAGACAAACATGCTTTGCTCAATTTCCTAATCTTCAGACTAAAAAATGAAATATACAAGCTGTCAAATGTGAGACATCACTGCCAAACTGAAACCTATTACAAAATAAAGCGTAGTGTTGCTTAGTTGATATCATGATATTATTTTCAGTGAAGTAAGAGTATATTCAGGCAAGTTGCAAAATAATACGAATGATGCTTTTTTCTCTTATGCATGAGAAAAAATGAATAACACTTTTATTGCATGCAAGATTTAGAAAATTTATCCTTTCCTATTTTTCCTAGCAGTTACAAAGGTGTTTAAGAGACTGGGCTTTAGAATAGAAATGACTTAGGTTCAAATTATTTTTCCTTTTTTTTTTTTTTTAGACGGAGTCTCGCTCTGGTTCACGCCATTCTCCTGCCTCAGCCTCCCGAGTAGATGGGACTACAGGCGCCCACCACCACTCCCGGCTAATTTGTTGTATTGTTAGTAAAGATGGGGTTTCACTGTGTTAGCCAGGATGGTCTTGATCTCCTGACCTCGTGATCTGCCCACCTCAGCCTCCCAAAGTACTGGGATTACAGGCTTGAGCCACCACGCCCAGTCAAGCTCAAAGTATTACTATTATTTATGTATTTATTTATTTTTTTGAGATGGCGTTTCACTGTGTTGCCCAGGTTGGAGTGCCGTGGTGCAGTTTTGACTCACTCCACCTCCCGGACTCAAGCAATCCTCCCACTTCAGCCTCCTGAGCAGCTGGGACCACAAGCATGCACCATCAGGCCTGGGTAATTTTCTTGTATTTTTGGTAGAGATAGGGTTTCAGCATGTTGTTCAGGCTGGTCTTGGACTCCTGAGCTCAAGCAATTCCCCTGCCTCAACCTCCCAAAGTGCTGGGATAACAGGCATGAGCCACTGCACCCCACCGCTTTACCTTTAAACTTTTATTCTTTTTAAAAACTAGAGACTGAGTCTTGCTATGTTCCCCAAGCTGGTCTTGAACTCCATACTCAAGCAATCAACCCACCTCAGCCTCTCAAAGTGCTGGGATTACAGGCACGCGCCATGGCTCCCAGCCATAGGTTCAAATTCTGATAATAATTTGAATCTGTAATTCATTTTGAACTAAGAGCAAGAAAAAAATAGATAAATTCTTAGAAACATGCAACCTACTAAGACTGAATCATGAAGAAACAGAAAATCTGAACAGACTCATAACTAGAACTGTAGCTGGTAAGGAGATTTTATCAGTGATCAAAAATCTTTCAATAACAACAACGAAAAAGCCTGGGACCAGAAGACTTCACAGGTGAATTCTACCAAGCACTTAAAGAATGACCATCAACCCTTCTACTACTCTTCTAATAAATGGAAGAAGAGGAGGGAACACTTTCAAACTTATTTTATGAGGCTAGTGTTACCCTGATACCAAAGCCAGACAAAGACACCAAAAAAAACCATCTACAGGTCAATATCCCTGATGAACATAGATGCAGAAATCCTCATCAAAATATTAGCAAACTGAATTCAACTGCACATTAAAAGGATTATACATTATGACCAAGTGGGATTTATTCCTGGAATGGAAGGGTGGTTCAACAAAGGAAAAATCAATTAATGTGACATTAAGAAAATAAAGGATAAAACTCACTTGACCATCTCAATAGATGCAGAAGAAGCATTTGACAAAACTCAACACCCTTATATGAATCAAAAAAAAAAAAAAAAAAAAAAAAAAAAAAAAAGAAAAAATTACCTTAACATAGTAAAACCTACAACAAATATCATGGTCAATAGTGAAAACTAAAAACTTTTCCACTAAGATCAAGAACAAGGCAAAGATGCTCACTCTCAACACTTCCATTCACCACAGTAATGGACATCCTAGCCTGAGGAATTAGACAAGAGAAAAAGTAAAAGGCCTCCAAACTAGAAAGAAAGAAGTAAAATTATTTCTACTTAGAAATGACATGATCTTATATGTAGAAAACCCTAAAGATTCCACACAAAAACAACTGTTAAAACTGATAAAGTCAGTAATGTTGTAGGATACAAATCAATATACAATATTCAGTGGCATTTCCATATACTAACATCAAACAACCTGAAAAGGAACTTAAGAAAACAATTCCATTCACAATAGCAACAAAAAGAATAAAATACCTAGAAATAAACTTAACTAAGGATTTTGTAGATTGAACACTACAAAACACTGCTGAAAAATGCCTGTAATCCCAGCACTTTGGGAGGGAGGCTGAGTAGGGCAGATCACCTGAGACCAGCCTGGCCAACATGGAGAAACCCCATCTCCTAAAAATACAAAAATTAGCCAGGCATGGTGGCGCACGCCTGTAGTCCCAGCTACTCAGGAGGCTGAGGCAGGAGAAGCACTCGAACTTGGGAGGTGGAGGCTGCAGTGAGCCAAGATCACACCACTGCATTCCAGTCTGGGTAACAGAGCAAGGTTCCATCTCAAAAATAAATAAATAAATAAATAAATAAATAAATAAATAATAAAAAACACGTTGCTGAAAGAAATTAAAGACACAAATAAATGGAAAGACTTACGTTCATTGGTTGGATGACTTAACATTGTTAAAATGTCTATTCTTTCTGAAGCAATCCACACATTCAATGCAATCACTATCAAAATTCCAATGGTGTTTTTCACAGAAACAGAAAAAACAATCCTAAAATATATATGAAACCACAAAGAACTCCAAATAACCAAGAAAATTTTGAGAAAGAAGAAGAAAGGTGAAGTCTTCACACTTTCTAGTTTCAAAACATATTGCAGAGCTACAAAATCAAAACAGTATGATACTGGCATAAAGACAAACATAGACCAATGGAACAGAATAGAGTGATGAGAAATAAAACCACACATATATGGTCAACTAGTTTCCAACAAGGTTTCCAAGAACACACAATAGGGAAAGGATAGGCACTTCAAAAAACAGTGCTGGAAAAACTATATATCCCACATGCAAAAGCACAAAATTGGACCCTTATCTAACATCATACATAAATGTCAACTAAAATGAATTAAAAACTTAAATGGAAGACCTAAAACTACAAAATTCCTAGAAGAAAACAGGGAGAAACCTTATAATATTGGTCTGTAAAATTATATCTTGGATATGACACCAAAAGCACAGGCAAAATTAGACAAGTGGGACTACATCAAAGTAAAAGGCTTTTGCACAGCAAAATAATCAGTAGAGTGAAAATGCAGTCTACAGAATGGGAGAAAATACATACAAACCATGTATCTGATAAGTGGTTAATGTTCAAAATATATAAGGAACTCCTACAACTCAATAAAAAACACCAAATAACCTGATATATAAATGGGCTGATGACTTTAACAGACATTTCTCATAAAAAAGACATACAAATGATCAACAGCTAGATGATAAGATGCTCAAATCAATAATCATCAGGGATATGCAAAAAAAAACAGAATATCACCTCACATCTATTAAGATGACCATCATCAAAAATAAAACAAAACAAGAAAAGAAAAGAAAATAACAAGTGCTGCTAAGGATGTGCAGAAATTGGAACACTAACACACTGTTGATGAGAATGTAGAATGGAACAGCCACCATGTTATATGGGGTGGATGTTTTACCAAAAAATTAAAAATGGAGCTACCATATCATTTAGCAATCTCACATCTGGGTATTTATCCAAAAGAATTGAAATCAGAATCTCAAAGAGATAACTGCACTCTCCTGTCTGTTGCCACATTGTTCACAAGAGCCAAGAGGTGGAAACAACCTAACTATCCATCAGTGAATGAATGGATAAAGAAAATGTGGTATACACACACAATGGAATACAATTCAGTCACATATAAGGACTTCCTGTCATATGCCACAACATGTATGAACCTGAGAACATTATGCAAAGTATATAAGTCACAGCAAGAAAAATACTGCATGATTTCATTTACATGAGGTATCTTAAGTAGTCAGTGTCATTAGAGCAGAAAGTAGCACGGTGGTTGCCAAAGACTGGGGGAGGGGAAAATCGATATGTTTCAGTCATGCAAGATTAAAAATTTTCTAGAGCTCTCCTATACTACATTGTATGTATAGCTCACAACACTGTATTGTACACTTAAAAATATAAGAGGGGAGAGTTCATTTTATGTGCTATTTACTACCAGCACAACAAAAAATAATACATTTATGTTATCCTTCAGTTTTATCTATGCAGTTAGCAGTGCTTTTTAGTTCTGTGTGAATTGAGTTACTGTTTCATGCTCAGTGTGGATGGAGTCACATGTTTCAGCTTGAAGAATTCTAATAAGGTGAGCCTGCTAGTGATAAATTATCTCGGCTTTTATGTATCTAGGAATGCTTAATTTATTCTTCTTCATCATTTTTGAAAGACAGTTCTTCCAGATATAGAGTTTTGGTTAATTCTTTCTTTCTTTCAGCACTTTGAATATGTCATCCCATTGCCTTATGGCTTCTATGGCTTCTGATAAGAAATCAGCTGCTCATCTTGTTGATAATTTCTTATATGTGATGTGTTGCTTCTCTTTTGCTGCTTTCAAGATTGTCTCTTTGTCTTTCAACAACTTGATTATGATTTGTCTGGTGTGGATCCCTGAGTGTAACTTGGAATTCACTGAGCTCCAAGCTTCATGGATGTGTAGCTTAATGTATTTTATAAAATTTGGAAAGTTTCAGTCATTATTTCTTCAAACATTCTTTCTGCTCCTCTCTCCCTCCCTCCCCCATACTCTTTCCCCTCTCTCTCTCTCTCTCTCTCTCCCCCTCTCTGTGTGTGTGTGTGTGTGTGTGTGTGGTGTGTGTGTAACCTCCATTATGTATATGTTGGTAAACTTCATGGTGTCCATTGAGTTTCTGAGACTTTTAGTTTTCTCCATTTTTTTCTGCCAATAAACTTCATAATCTCAATTTATCTACCAACAAGTTCGCAGATTTTTTCCTCTGCCAGTTCAAGTAGGCTTTTGAACATATATAGTGAAGTCTTTATTTCAGTTACCGTATTTTTCAGCTCCAGAAATTTTATTTTTATTTATTTCTATCTCCATTTGTTCTCTATTTGGTGAGACATCATCCTTATTAGTTTCTTTGAGTTCTTTAGACATTCTTTCCTTTAGTTCTGTAAATATATTTATAATAGCTGATTTAAAATCTCTGCCCAGTAAGCTCAATATCTTGGCTTTCTCAGGGACAATCTCTACTGATTTTTTTTCCTGTGTGTGCTTGTCTCCAATTCCATCCAGCTTGCTGTGAATACCATTATTTCATTCTTTTTATGGCTGAGTAGTATTCCATGGTATATATATGCCACATTTTCTTAATCCACACATTGATTGATGGGCATTTGGGCTGCTTCAATATTTTTGCAATTGTGAATTGTGCTGCCATAAACATGTGTGTGGAATTATATATATGGCATAATGATTTCTTTTCCTCTGGGTAGATACCTAGTAGTAGTATTGCTAGATCAAATGGTAGATCTGCTTCTAGTTCTTTAAAAAATCCCCACATTATTTTCCATAGTGGTTGTAGTAGTTTACATTCCCTCCAGCAGTGTAAAAGTGTTCCCTTTTCACCACATCCATGCCAACATCTATTTTTTTTTAATTATGGCCATTCTTGCAGGAGTATGGTGTTATCACATTGTGGTTTTGATTTGCATTTCCCTGATCATTAGTGATGTTGAGCATTTTTTCATGTTTGTCAGACATTTGTACATCTTCTTTTAAGAGTTGTCTATTCATGTCCTTAGCCCCCTTTTTGATGGGATTCTTTGTTTTATTCTTACTGATTTGAGTTCCTTGTAGATTTTGGATATTAGTGCTTTGTCAGATGTATAGATTGTGAAGATTTTCTTCCACTCAATGGATTGTCTGTTTACTCTGCTGACTTTTTCTTTCGATGCACAGAAGCTCTTTAGTTTAATTAAGTCCCATCTGTTTGGTTTTTTGTTTTTGTTTTTGCATTTGGTTGTTGGTTCTTGGCATGAAGTCTTTGCCTAAGCCAATGTTCATAAGAATTTTTCCAATGTTATCTGATAGAATTTGTATGGCTTCAGATCTTAAATTTAAGTGTTTGATCCATCTTGGTCAGGTGCAGTGGCTCACACCTGTAATCCCAACACTTTTGGAGGCCGAGGCAGATGGATCACCTGAGGTCAGGAGTTTGAGACCAGCCTGGCCAACATGGTGAAACCCTGTCTCTATTAAAAATACAAAAATTAGCTGGATGTAATGGCAGATGCCTGTAATCACAGCTACTCAGGAGGCTGAGACAGGAGAATCACTTGAACCTGGGAAGCGGAGGTTGCAGTGAGCCAAGATCACGCCACTGCACTCCAGCCTGGGCAATAGAGTAAGACTCAGTCTCAAAAACAAAAAAAGTAAGAATTTGATCTATTTTGAGTTGATTTTGGTATTAGGTGAGATGAAGATCCAGTTTTATCTTCTACATGTGGCTTGCCAGTTATCCCAGCATCATTTGTTGAATAAGGTGTCCTTTCCCCACTTTATGCTTTTGTTTGCTTTGTCAAAGATCAGTTGGTTGCAAATATTTGGCTTTATTTCTGGGTTCTCTATTCTGTTCCATTGGTTTATGTGTGCATTTTTATACCAGTACCATGCTGTTTTAGCGACTATGGCCTTACGGTATAGTTTGAAGTCAGGTAATGTGATGTCTTCAGATTTGTTCTTTTTGCTTAGCCTTGCTTTGGCTACATGAGCTCTTTTTTGGTTCCATGCAATTTTTATAATTCTTTTTTCTAGCTCTGTGAAGAATGATGGTGGTATTCTGATGGGAATTGCATTGAATTTGTAGAATATATTTGGCAGAATAGTCATTTTCACAATATTGATTCTACCCACCCATGAGCATGGGATGTATATCGATTTGTTTGTGTCATCTATGATTTCTTTCAGCAGTGTTTTATAGTTTTCCTTGTAGAGGTCTTTCACCTCCTTGGTTAGGTATATTCCTGTGTATTTTATTGTATTGTATTGTATTTTTTATAGCTATTATAAGAAGGTTTGAGTTCTTGATTTGATTCTCAGCTTCGTCACTGTTGGTGTATAGCAGTGCTACTGATTTGTGTCCATTAATTTTGTATCCTGAAACTGCTGAATTCATTTACCAGTTCTAGGAGCTTTTTGTATGAGTCTGTAGGGTTTTCTAGGTATACAACCATATCATCAGCAAACAGTGACAATTTAGCTTTCTCTTTACCAATCTGGATGCCTTTTATTTCTTTCTCTTATCTAATTGCTTTGGCTAGGACTTCCAGTACTATGTTGAATAGAAGTAGTAAAAGTGGGCATCCTTGTCTTGTTCCAGTTTTCAGGGTGAATGCTTCCATCTTTTCTCCATTCAGTATAAAGTTAGTTCTGTGTTTGCTATAGATGGCTTTTATTAAAGTATGTCTTTTCAATGCTGATTTTGCTCAGGGTTTCAATCATAAAGGGATGCTGGATTTTGGCGAACGCTTTTTCTGTGTCTGTTGAGATGGTCATGTAATTATTGTTTTTAATTCTGTTTATATGGTGTATCACATTTATTAACTTGGATATGTTAAACCATCCCAGTATCCCTGGTATGAAACCCACTTGATCATGGTGGATTATCTTTTTGATATACTGTTGGATTTGGTTAGCTAGTATTTTGTTGAGGATTTTTGCATTTATGTTCATCAGAGATATTGTTCTATAGTTTTCTTTTTTTGTTAGGTCTTTTACTGATTTTGGTATTAGGTTGATACTGGCTTCACAGAATGATTTAGGAAGGATTCTCTCTTTATCTGGTAGAATAGCATCAGTAGGATTGGTATCAATTCTTCTTTGAATGTCTGATAGAATTCAGCAGTAAATACATCTGATCCTGGACTTTTTTTATTGGCAATTTTTTAATTACCATTTAAATCTCACTACTTGCTATTGGTCTGTTCCAAGTTTCTATTTCTTCCTGCTTTAATGTAGGAGAGTTGTATATTTTCAGGAATTTGTCCATCTCCTGTAGGTTTTCTAGTTCATACACAAAAAGGTGTTCATAATAACCTGGAATGATCTTTTGTATTTCTGTGGTATCAGTTCTAATACCTCCTGTTTTATTTCTAATTGAGCTTATTTGAATTTTCTCTTTTCTTGGTTAATCTCAATAATGGTCTATCAATTTCATTTATCTTTTCAAAGAACTAGCTTTTTGTTTCATTTATCTTTTGTATTGTCGTTTCATTTCATTCTGCTCTGATCTTTGTTATTTCTTTTCTTCTGCTGGTTTTGAGTTTGGTTTGTTCTTGTTTCTCTAGTTCCTTGAGGTGTGACCTTAGATTGTTTATTTGTCTGGATTTAGCAGCCCAGCAGAGTTCCCAGGTTCCAGGCTGGTACTGGGGAATGTCTGCAGAGCCCTGTGATGTGATCCATCTTCAGGTCTCTCAGTTCTGGACAGCAGCACCTGCTCTGGCGGAAGTAGCAGGGGAGTGAAGTGAACTCTGTGAGGGTCCTTAGTTTTATTTTGGTTTGTTGCACTAGTTTTGTGTTGACTGGCCTCCAGCCAGGAGGTGGCACTTTCAAGAGAGTATCAGCTATGGTAGTATAGGGAGCACACAAACTTGCCCTAGGGTTGCCTGGATAAGTATTCAGGCCTGGGCATAGAACTCCCAAGAGATTATATCCTTTGTCCTTGGCTACCAGGGCAAGTAGAAAAAGACCACCACCAGCTGGTAGCCAGAATAGGCATGTCTGAGCTCAGACTCCGCTTGGACAGGGCTTGCTGTGGCTGCTGTGAGGGATAGGGGTTGGTTCTAGGCCAATGGAGTTATATTCCCAGGTGAATTATGGCTGGGTCTGATGTATCATACAGGTCGCCAGGGAAGTTGGGGGAACGCTGGCAGTAACAGGCTTCACCCAGTTCCCACACAGCCTGAAAGGTCAGTCTCACTCCCTGAGTGAGGAAAAAAAACTCACTGAGTTTATTTCCAGAAACCAAGTGAGCAGTGCTCCAGGATTCCCCTTTGGGAAAGCAAGCAGGGCTTTCAGGTTTCAGACCTCCCCACCTGCCACAGCTTCTGTGCTGCATCTGCACTCCTGGTTCTCCCCCTTCCCCGGATTCCATCCAAAAAATTTCACCCTCAGTCAAAATTGTTACAAAGTTCATCTGGAGGTTTCCTTCTCCCTGTGGTCTTTCCCCAATTCTACTGGCAGCCCTCCCCAAGAATCCCTGTGAAACAAAGTCAGAAATGACTTCCCTGGGGACCAAGAATACCCACAGGGCTCTTCCCACTGCTTCCTCCGCCCTTGTATTCCAGTTGGCTCTCTAAGTTCTTATCAGCCCCAGGTAAGGTCAAATCCTTCTCCCATGATCTGGACCTTCAGGTTCCCTGGTAAGATGTGTGTTTGTGGGCAGATGATCCCCCTTTCACACTTTCACACTTTGGACACTCAGTTTTTTGGCTATCTCCTGGAGCCTGCAGCTGCAATACAGGCAATACAGGTCTGTGGTTTCTCTCAGCTTTCCTGGTATGTTCCTGCAGTAGATCGTGGAGCAAAAGTTCATGATGTGAGTTTCCATACACTGCTCTGCCCATCCAAGTGGCAGCTGCATGTTAGTGCTGCCTCTTATCCACGATTTCTCCCCAATCTGAATTCTTATGGGTACTGCTCCAATTATTTTGCCCATGTCCATAAAGTGTTTGCCCATAGTGATTCTAGTATATAGATAATTCTCCTGCTATGTCTTGAATCCTACATAATATAAGTGCATTATCTGCATATCCAGATCAGCCGTAATTTTACTGGGTGAGGAGAAATTTCTGGGATGTCCTCAAAAATCCTTCTGCAATACATTGTATCTGGCAGTACTACTGTTAAAGTGAATCTCTATTATGTGCTCAGAGTGGGTCACAGAGAAGAAAGAGGTGTTCCTTCGATAATGGTCTCAAAGTAATATTTGAAAGTTCAGGCATGGCAAATGCTTAGAATTGCTATAAATTTCCACTACTTGAGTGGTTTTAGTACACTGAGGAAACTGATATTCTATGGTAGTGGGATTAAAGCTAACTAGATAGTACCGTATCAACAAGAAACTATAGTATTGTTTATATTTCTCGATCCTACCCTTATTGGTTCAGAGGAAGGGCATTAATGTTTCCCTTGAAGTAGCATCACTGGACATATTTTGGAAAGTAGACCTTTTGTTTTCAGATAATATTGGACATTAACTCTTCCAATGACTCTTTTCCCTGTAATATCTACAGGTGTCCTCATTTATGAGCTCTTGATTCTTAGAAAATAAAAGTCCTTTTGTTCCTTTTATTTCAGGAGCTAATGGTTCTATCTAAATAGCTGGAAGTTTATTTTGATTTCTAGCTTGTTTGCTTTATTGTTATTCTTTGAAAACGTTTACCACGTTAGACATTTTCTAAATTGGCAATTTCCCATTCCAATCTGTTTTTTCTTTCTGAGTCCACTTACAAAAAGAGAAGACAAGGCTCCTTTTACTTCAGCTGTACAATCTACTCAGAATTTTATTCGAAAATATTATTAAGTCTATTTTTAAATTAACTATCGACTTGTCTTTATTTCGTTTAAACTTTTTACATATTTGTCCAATCATTGCTTAAGGAAAAGCTTCTAAATGGGCGTATGTAGCGCATTTTCTGTATTCTTATCCTCCCACATTCAATTTCTAAATTACGCACAATTTGCTTATTTAAATCCTGTCCTGGCCTTCCAGAGGATTTTTGCTTCTTTTAATCACTTTTCTCCCTGATTGAAAGGCTAACAATATACGAACTAGGGGGTACAAATCTTTTCTTCTAAAACAGTAAGTACATTTTTAAATATCCTGAATTCTGCAATATACTTGTCTGTATTTCTGATGGTCGGTATCAAAGTGTACCTGGAATTTGTTTTAATTGGACATGAGAAGATATGAATGCAAAAATGATTGTTGTGAAAAAAGAAATTGATACACACAGATCCTTAGAAACAAGAGGCACAGCAGCCATGCAGGTCGTGTAGGGAAACAGCCAGGTGAGGAGGCAAAGTGGGAGAAAAGGGCACGGCCTAAAGCTTTTATTGGGGTTCCCAAGGAAGAAAGAGTGGGGCAAGATAGGTATGTTGAGTAACTTTAGGATTGGATAGTTAGAATAATTTCAATGCACTCTGGAACATAGGGGTGATCCCTAGTTGTCCACTACCTGGTCCTAGCATGATGTGGGGCCAGGTGATATTGACCTGGTGTGCAGGAATTTGATAAAGGAGATGGTTGGGGTATGGGCTCTAGATTGGTTTATTTGCATATGAAAACTGGGCTGGAAAGGAAGTCATTTGCTGTCTGTATGAATTAGCTAGCCCTGGTACAGACAGCCTTTCCAGGATCTAGACACCAAATGCCAGGGCATCAAAAATACAGAAAATAAGAAAATATAGTCAATACACTGATGTTTAAAAACATTTTCTAATATTTCTTAATGCAGCTCAAAATCAGTATTTAAGTTCAAGTTCTATATATCTGTCTTCTTGTCTAACAATGCAATTATTTCTTTCCTAAAAATAAAAAAGCTATATTGGCCAGGCCCAATCTACTTGAGCAAATCATACTGCTGATCTTAGAATTTTTTTTTTTTTTTTTTTTTTTGAGATGGAGTCTCACTCTGTTGCCCAGGCTGGAGTGCAGTGGTGCGATCTCGGCTCACTGCAAGCTCCACCTCCCAGATTAACACCATTCTCCTGCCTCAACCTTCCAAGTAGCTGGGAATACAGGTGCCCACCACCACGCCCGGCTTTTTTATTTTATTTTATTTTATTTTATTTTATTTTATTTTATTTTTAGTAGAGACCGTGTTAGCCGGGATGGTCTCGATCTCCTGACCTCATGATCTGCCCATCTCGGCCTCCCAAAGTGCTGGGATAACTTAGCTCTTTTAAGAGCTAATAACAGCTGATAACGTCATATAGATTGATCTTTTTGACAGGGTATACTTTCTTACTAGAAACCAAAATAATGACTAATGGTCATTATTACCATTAGTCCTGAGGCAGCTTAGAGATGATGTTCAGCATAAAGGAACAATATTGTCTACCACCCTTGAACTCACCCTGAGTAAGATGGGGATGCCAAAGTCCCATGCCATGCTGCCTATTTCATTTCCCAACAGTGCCCTTCTCATGACGACAAATGTATCAGTCACTCAGATGTATCAATCTGGAATTGAGGGGGAGAGGCCTGCCTGTCCAGAGATACAGATTTGGAAATCAAGCGAAATAAGTTCTTTAATATGTCCCCTGACCACCAGGCCAGGTATTATAGCTCTCCTGAATTCAGTTTAAGTGATGCATTGATGTCTACAGAAGCTAGACTGAGTTGTTTAGGAAATAATTGAGAAGAAACAAAGGCAAATCATTCAAGAAGTCTTTTGGTAACATGGTTTATGTATGACACCTTGAAAAATAAGGTAAAGGGAAGGGTGGTGGTTGCTGTCGACACTTTCTGTTCTTAAAAGGGGAGGAGCTTAAGGTAAATTATTATAGAATGAAGAGAAAGAACCAAGATCATCTAAGAGTCTCAAAATAATGACGGTACAAATAACTGATTAAACAAAGTCTCCAAGGGGCTTACAAGCATATGCTATATATTGATGAAGGAAATCAATGGTAATCCTTATTAGGAGCCACGGTGGCTCACGCCTGTAATTCCAACACTTTGGGAGGCCAAGGCAGGTGGATCACTTGAGGCCAGGAGTTCAAGACCAGCCTGGACAATATGGCAAAACCCCATCTCTACCAAAAATACAAAAATTAGCCGATGGTGATGGTGTGCACCTGTTGCCCCAGCTATTAAGAAGGCTGGGACCCAGGAGGTTGAGGGTGCCACTGCACTCCAGCCTAGACAACAAAGCAAGACTCTGTATCCAAAAAAGAATAAAAAAGGGGGGGGGGGGGCTTTTATTAGGATTCCACAATGACTATTTCCTTACTTTAAGGTAATCTCAAAATTTTAATCCCAGGATATGTACAACTGCGCAAAACCACTACACACCTAAATTCTTTCACGTTTCTCATGGTAATGATAAAATTGTAATTCTATAAACTAGATACCGTGGTAAGTGCTTTGCATGCATGCACTCATTTATCCATTACAACATTTTATTAAAGGTTATTTATAAAAGAAAATAACCAAGGTTCACAGGGGTAAGTAACTTGCTCAAGAGGCACATATGGAAAGTGAAGTAACTGGGAATTGGTTGCAAGAATGTAATCCAAAAACCCACGCTCTTAGGCATTTTTTTCTCTACAGCATCAGAAACAAGTGGGAGTAAACATCTGTCATTTATTCATTTGCCTCACTCTCCCTCCTTTTTGGAGCCTTCCCTCAGTGTGTCTGATTATGGTGGGCTTGACTACGTGGGCCTTATTTTCTCTACTAAAGAATTGGGCAGATGAAGGAAGCTGGCCAATCATAGCTCTCCAACCCCTTTCCCCTAGGCAGGGTGGGATAGGACTCAAGCTGAGCCAGTCAGACAACTTCAGGGACCACTCAACCAGAGTATCAAGGACAAATATTTCCTTTCCCTTGAGGTTGCTAATATAGCAGTATTCGGCTCTTGAGCTGTCAGTCATATGGAGAAAGTCTATCTGACAAAAACAAACAAAGCCCTGATAACATAATTTAGAACTCCTGGATCCAGCTGTGCCTCAGATGATCTTCCTCAGGACTTACAAGGATCTATTAATTCCTTATTGTGTTTAAGCCTATGTAACTTAGGCTTCTGCCATCTAACAACTGAAAATTCCTAATAAAATACAGTGCAATAAAATAAGATTTGGAGTCACACAAATTAGGATTCACATCCCAGCTCCCTATTCTTCTAACTGTATATCCTAACCACATTCCTGAACTTCCTTGGATCTCAAAATCCTTGTCTGTAAACATAAGGATAACAATACTACATTAATGTATAAGCAAACAGGCTTAGGAATGGACTATGTTTAAACTGTGACTCCATGGCTAACCTGCTATGTAAGCTTGGATAATGTATTTGCACTTATTCTCTCTTCATTTCTTCTTTCCAACTTTCCTTCTTCCAAGCTATGTTTCCAGAAGAACCTAAAGAGATGTACAATAATTATTCATTCAACAAATATTTATTGAGAACTTATTATGTGCCAGAAAACGAGCTAGTGGCCAGGAAATTAAAGATGAGCAAAATAGACACCATCTCAGCACTCATGGAATGGGGACAAATATTACAAAATAATCACATGAATAGATGCAATCTATGTGGCAGCCGGGGCTTTCCATCCCTTTGGGATCCTGAACTGTCCCTCTTCACCCCCATGCCATGATCATGACTAACAGAAGTCTTCCCCCAAGATTTCTGCCAATTCTGTAGGGGAAAGGGGAAGCTCTCCAGTCATCTGGCTTTTGGGGCACTGATTTCCCTATGTGTGCCTTGATCAAGCCACACTGTAATTCCTCCATTAAACTGGGCCTGCCTTATTCCATTTCCACAATAAAATCATCTAACCCAAGCAATTGTAATATTGGTGGTCATTATTGATGGTTTCAGTTGGATCCCAAGAAGGGATTGGTCCCCTGTCCATAGTACACAACCTTCCTCCAATCTCACCACTTTCCCTCTTGTCCCTTATTTTCCTCTTGTTTCAATTCCATTATTGAGTACAATGTATAGAATATGGAATGGCAAATATGATAATTCAGCAAGAATTCCATATTTTTCTCTATCTCCTAGGTCAGATATCGCCCCTTGCTGAGCCTATAGTACAGACCAATTCCAGTCCCTCAAGGAGCTTGCTTCAACTCTGAATGCACTCTGAAGCATTTTCCCAAAAGTGCTTTTCCTAAGGGGAATGTTACTGCGACCTGTGAAAGTAACAAGATTTTTCCACCTTGTGACATGGTTACACACTTTAAATGGCAACAAGAAAAGAAAGAAAACTGGAGTGTTATGACAGTGTAAAACAAGGGATGTGACTCAATCTAACAGGTGGAAAAAGTGCTGGACTGGATGCGGCATAAACAGACGTTAACCAGGAACAGGAGAGAAGGGGGAACATTTCAAGGAAAGAAATATGTACTTACTTTTTTTAAAATAAGGAAGACAATTAGAATTAAAGATTAATAAAGATAAGAACATAAAGATGAAGCCAGCTTTGTAGTACAGAAAATACATACAGCAAAGCCCTGATTGGATTTTACCAGAGTAATTGCCAGAGGTGAGCTACAGATTCTGAACTGAGGTTTCCATCAGCCAGTACAGGTAGAAAAGCATTACATGGTATAACTGAATTTGCCTACAATAAATGTGCACTAAGATGTGGCTGATGACTGATGAATAACAACAATGTGAATACACATTGAATGTTTACTTGTCTTATCTCATTCAATCATCACAACAAATCTAGATAGGAGACACAGTGATGACCATTCTAGAGCTGAAGTTTAGAGAGGTTACCTGAGCTGTGCATGGTTGCTCAGCTGCTAAGTGGCAGGGCCAGGATTCCAATCTCAGTCGGCTTTTTGGCTCCTGAGGTATTTCTCTTATCTACTGAATTACACTGCACCCAGGTCCTCTGGGTTCTCTGCTTTCCTGGGACAGTACTGACTGGCAAGACTTTAATATTTGCAACTCACGAGGAGCTACCCTTCCCTGACATCAGCTGGTCACTCTTCCCTAAAAGTGAAACACTTTGAAAAATACCCCAAATTCATGAGATTTGTTCTCCATTTGGTCAAACCACGTTACTTTTCACTGTAGATGTATATAGAGCATTCTGTAATGTGTTTCCTGTGTTACTTTTTGGTTATTGAGAACTTTGGTGCACTAAATTTTTGTAGTTTGTGTAGAGGAATTCCTGGTTCAACATGTAATGTCCTTTTAATAATGGTACCGCCCATGCCAGATAATATATTTTCAATCACTGTCATGAATAAAAACTATAAAATGATCAGTAATCTAAGGAGCTCAGACTACAATGAGATCAGCAATGTGAATATGGATTTACACACCCAACCCTGACAAAGTCTATATGACAGAGTAGGTGCAATGCAGCCATTTCAGCCATTCACATAACCAGTGGGGGTCTTTGCAAAATCAGTTCAGATGTGGTCATCAAAAACTATGGAAAGACTGGAGGAAAGAACAAATTCAATTATCTAAGGCCTGGCCCAGCCCTGCCCTGCCCTGCCCTGGGATGGGAGGCAGCTTTCCCCTCTACTCTTTCCTTTCTTTTCATTCTTTAGTGCTTTTCTCTCCATCAAGTCATTCTTCCTTTCAGGTTGGGGATTGCCTGATAAAGAAAGCATTATAAGGCTGGATTGCCAAAGCACTGAATTTTTAAGCCCTCTAAATAGGACATTAGTTCATAGCTTGAATGTTTTGAAATCTGATCAACATGCCGTTTCTCAATACATTAAGCAAAGCAAGCAAAATTAGTCTGCTTTATGTCAGGTGCTTAGCACAAATCCCTTAATAATGTGCTTGACTGCAGAAACCATTAATAAATGCATAATTCCCTAAGACGGGCTTGATTAATTAAGTCATATGTGTATCCTTCTAATTAAAAAAAAAAAAAAAAGGACATTAGGCAGATGAGTGGAATTTCTGAGTACCAAATTCAAAGGCTTCTTTTGAATGCCTTTTGCCTTTCTCTTCAAGATGAAAGGAATGCTGCTGGTTATTGTAGCTGCCAACAAACAGTTATAGCACAGGCACAAAGCACCCAGAACTCTGTGTCTTATTAAAAACAATTTGGTATTCATCTGCCAATTTGTAACTCAGTTCTCAATCAGGGGCCTGTCTGATTAAGTCAAGCAATTCAAATTTGAGGGGGCAGCTGGTGCTGCTATGCAAATAAACAGATGAGGAAAAAATAGGACCAATGAATCAACAAGCAGATGGTAAAAAGCCAAGGCCTTCAAAGGGCCCTTGAATGTTTTCTCCTCTCTACTTCCCATCACACTACGTCTCACAGAATTTATATTCCAAGGGATTATAAAGATTATCACTTAGTTTAATGATCAGCATAGAACAGTTTCTAACATTGATCCCTTTAGCATTAAGGATTTACACAAAGAAAACACTGGTCATGGAATGCTAGATTAGATGGTCATCTGCTTCCATATTTTTTCATTTTTTTCTGAATCGATGAACCAGCTACATAATAGAATCACGACACTCTGACGTGTCCATCTTCATTTCCAACCAAGTGTTTCCCTGCAAAGCTGCAGCACTCTTCAAATGAGTAGAAAAGTCTTCCTTTCATCTCGTATAGGTTTGGAATTGTTTGGAAAGCTCCAAAAAAAGACATTGTGTCCTGAGTCTGTGTAGTACCACAATTACACTGTTCCTCCTGATTTGGGTCAGCAGCATATAATCCTACTAATTCTTGATTATTTTTCTGCAACGGTTTTAAGCATTATTCATTTGTCCTCATCTGAAATGGATTTATTTGGAAAATACTCACGGAGTCTACCTTTATTACGGGGCATCTCAAATTTCAAACACAATGTTTGGCAATCATGTTGTCTGAAGCCTCATCATAAACACCTTCATTAATTACAGCCTTTCATCTGCCAAAATCTTTTCTTTGGCTTGGATTCTTCATGCTGGTATGAAGTAGACAGGGCCAAATCACGTAGATTGTGTCGGCAATATGATGAGAAGAGATGCAATTGGAAGTTGTCGAAAGGTCTGAAACAAGCATGGTATTATTTGAAATACCTTTTTAAAATACAACATACTGGTTCTTACGATGACTTGGAAATTTTGGGAGATTGCTTTTAGTGCTTAGACAGCTGAGAAGACTTCCTTTAGAATATGGTTACAAGCCACTGGTTTTATAAAGAGGCAGGAGAGAACATTTTCATTTTGATAAGCAAATATTAACACAGGACCAATCCTTCACTTCAAGGAGTGTTGAATTCAAGGATGCTTTCCTTGGTAGTAACATACAAATCATAATATTTTCAAATATTTGTTCATAGTAAATATTTTGACCCAGGTTTTGGGGATGAATTTCCTTTCTGCTTTCTTAAATATGAAGCACAGTGCAGTCATCTTGGAGTTCTGAATAGCATGATGCTGACTGCTTTGGGCCACCTTTATATCAGACAGGGCTTAAGTGTGCTCTTTTACGTCAAGCAAAGCAAGGCATAGGTTAATGCTACTTTCTCAATTATAAACTATTAAAAGATTCATGTAAGCCAATATAATCTGTGAAAGGATTAGGAACATGGCTATGCAACGTCTCTCTTTTCCTGAAATAACAAAAAGCACCAGAGACCAGGATAAAAAACCAATTTACAGAAATCTATGACCAACAGAGACATGTTCAGTTGTTGAAGGTGTTAGGAAGAGTCCACAAATGCAGTCGCTTGCACATATACGAATCTCAACTTGTACCAGAGTGCTATTTCTTTTTTTCTTTCTTTTGAGACAGAGTCCACTCTGTTGCCCAGGCTGGAGTGCAGTGGCATGATCTCAGCTCACTGCAACCTTCACTTCCCAGGTTCAAGCAATTCTCCTGCCTCAACCTCCTGAATAGCTGGGACTACAGGCATGTGCCACCACACCCAGCTAATTTTTGTATTTTTAGTAGAGACGGGGTTTCACCGTGTTGGCCAGGTTGGTCTCAAACTCCTGACCTCAAGTGATCCACCCACCTTAGCCTCCCAACGTGCTGAGATTATGGGTATGAACTACCACACCCATTCGAGTTATTTCACTTCAGGGTTTTTATATCTCCCCACAGTACTTCTTGTCTGCCTTCATCTATTACTCTACCTGTCAGTTCCAGCTCCCTGAACACTAATTCTACTCATAAGTTTTTTCCTGATTTTATATTTGATTTTACTTAGAAATCAGCTATTGGTTTAATTATTGCTACTTTAGCAATCTCCTGTTCTCTGCCTGCTTATAAGATTTTTCTAGATTAGATAGATATCTAAAGATAAAAATTTTTTCATTTATGCTGCTAAAATAGTACTTCTCGAATATATGGCTTAATGTCTTTAATTGAGTTGGAAATGTGTCGACCATTATCTCTGTAAATATTGTTTTTTCCAGTTTTCTATCTCCCTTCCTTCAAAACTCCAATTACAAGCATATTAGACTATTACCATATCTTCTATGTCTTTTGTCTGTTTTCTATATTTTCCATCCTTGTGTCACTAAATATTTCCATCTGGATATTTTCTTCTGACCTGCTTTCCAGTGTGTGAATTATTTCTTTATTTGGGTCTAATATGTTCAATACCCTATCCACTAAACCCACAAATTTGGCCTTATACCTTTAATTTTTAGAATTTCCATTTGGTTCCTTTTTTTTAATAGCTTCCTGCTTTCTGCAAATATTCTCAATCCTGTTTTTCATCTTCTTAAATGTAACAAGCATTGTTATTTTAAAATCTCTTTACGACAACTTCAGGATCTGTAGCCTCTGTGGGTTTGTTTATTTTGCCTGTTTCTTCTGCTGTTTTTGCTAACGTTTTATTGACTATTTAGGGATCTGGTTACTTTTTATTGTTTGCCAAGCATTTTATTTGAAAAATTATTTGTAGAAATAATTTGATGTGTAGGATGATGACATCTTCCACCAAAGAGAATTTAAATTCGACTTTGGCTTATAGCTAGAAGAACTAGCAGTATGAATTCATTTCATTCTAATTTCAGAAACTGGTATTATTTACATTTGAGCTGCAGTCTCAGGAAGGTATGAATTCTCCCAGTTCCTTTTATTATTAGGGATCAGTTCTTTGATTCTTAACCCAAAACATTGAGGGCTCACCCCTATCCCAGCCCTTTGTGGCCCTGGACTCCAGTTCCTGCCCCTACCATTTGACATTTGAGCCCTGTCAAGCTTCACAGCCATTCCCTGGAAAATGAACAAATAGCCCCAGAAGCAAAGTAGCCAAAAGCTCAGCCCTGGGCTCTGAACGCCCTTAGATTCTAACACAGTTATTCTTCACTGTTTCAAGTTTTAGTTCCTTACCTATAAGAAGATGTTTTTAAATATTTTTCTGGCTATCCTGATAGGAAGAATTTGTTCATTAAATCAGCTTTGTTCTAAACTTTGAATCTGTGACTCCCAAATCACTCTCGATATATACTGATCCTGCCACAAATTTGTGGCAGACTTTATCCAAAAATGAATAATACATTACAGTTTTCACAAACCCACAGAAAACATACACATACTCTGACAAGCCACATTATCACACAGCAACTCACTATCAAAAGAAACTAATGATACAAATAAAGCCATCAAGTTTAATTTTGGGATCAGTTCAACAGGGCCCAGCCCATACTCACAATTCTGAATCTAGCTCACCTGTACTCAAATACACATTGGAACATATAAAAAGATGGCCAAAGACACTGGTCCACATCTGCCTTTCCCCCACACTGTTTCTTCTTCTCATGCTGTCTCTACCCTCAACTTCATCCATTTGGGTCAGTCTCTTGATCCCAGAGTCTCAACTGCCCCTTTGATTCACAGCTCCCTTGCATCCATGTTGACGTCAACACGTTGCTCAATGCAAAACCTCTGGCATTTTTCCTCTGGCCCAAATCCCTGATCTTGGATAAGAATCACCCCACAGGTAAAATTCCACCTGGCTCCATTAGATAAGACTATCAAATTAATGACCTCTGTCCCCCATACAATTGCTGCCCAAGGGATAGGAGATAAATATTTCTATACAATTTCCAGATTATAGTGTTCAAATAATTCAATGTTTAACTCAAAAATTACTATTTGCTACAAATTATTCCAGATGTTTTAAACAGAAACTTTCTTTCTTCCTTCCTTTCTTTCTTTCTTTCCTTTCTTTCTTTCTTTCTCTCTTTCCTTATTTTTGGAGACAGAGTCTCCCTCTGTCACCAGGCTGGAGTGCAGTAGTGTGATCTCAGCTCGCTGCAACCTCTGCCTCCCAGGTTCAAGTGATTCTCCTGCCTCAGCCTGTCAAGTAGCTGGGACTACAGGTGTATGCCACCGCGCCCAGCTAATTTTTGTATTGTTAGTAGAGATGGGGTTTCACCATGTTGGTCAGGATGGTCTCAATCTCTTGACCTCGTGACCTGCCCGCTTCAGCTTCCCAAAGTGCTAGAATTACAGGCATGAGCCACCGCACCCGGCCGGAAACATTCTTTTTTATCCACATGATATTGAAGAGTAACAAAAGAATCCAAAAACATAGATAACAGAAGGAACTGGAGAAAGATTTAAGTCAAACAGAATTATAAGGACTTCAGACTCTGTGAAAGAGAGAGGAAGAGGAAGAGAGAGAAGAGGAGAAATTTGGCTGGTTACAAGGAGAGTCGGAAAACAGTCCCATGCCCAGCACAGTTTGGGTACAGTTTTCTCAGTAGTATATCATTTTTATTCTTGAGTTATGTAATTGAAGCTCAAGCTACTGGTGAAAAACAAATGGCCCTGAACTTCCTTCAGGCTTTTGTTTCCTTTTCTGTAATTCTGTTTGGAAATAAGGCACTTTAAAAACTAAGAAACAAGTAATACTAATGAATAACCATCACTCCCTCCCACTAGTTTGAATGCCAAGTTTCCTCCCTCAAGGAAATCTGAGTTACAAATCTCTAAAAATAGGGGTTTATCCTAACGGAGACAGAGACAGGGCAAAACGCAGCACTATAATTTGATAAAGACTTACTCAGTCAAGCCTATCATTTTAAATAGAGTAAAAGGTTTTAAAACGTATTTGTTTAGAAATGATTTATTTAGACCACCACTGGCGCCAGGAAGATGAAAGACAGCATTGGCTCGTTATTTAATTGGAGGTCTCTAAAAAGGAGGTGATAAATTTCTGACATACGTCTTACAATTGCTGCTCAGAGAAGAATTAGATCCATATTATAACTCAATTGCTTTATCAGCCCACCAGTAACTTCTTGTTGCCTGGGATGTCCTTCTGGTGACTTCAAAACTTGACAAAGACGCAACAATTATGTAGATAAATTCCAGGACCACCCCATCGAGAACCTCAGCCCCTCTGGCTTTTGTGAAAGTTACAGTAATTTATAACCTCATGCTAATGTCCCAAGGCTTTCTAAAGAACAGTTACATAAATATTTTTAATTGCATGGTCCTCAAGCACACAAACCACAAACCCATCTTAAGCATGCCAAGGTTATCCGTTATCTCCACAAAAGTTTTTACATGATGTGGCAATCTTAAAGACCTTCAGTTAAAACATCTCTGCAAGCTTAGGAGTTTCCAAAGGTCTCCTGCTGCTCCTGTGAACTACAAAGAATGCACTAGTCTCCATGGGCATTTTACTTCTCCATGTTGCCTGTTGCTGTTCCATGGAACATGGAACATGTTGCCTGTTGCTGTTCCATGGAAAAATTTGCAAGTGATACCAAAGGTATGAATTAATTGTATAGAAGAAACTACAGCCCAGATGTTAACCCTCAATTTTATGTACACCGTAGTTCTCCATACAAGGAAGATAATATAAGGTAAGTGTAATCCTTTATTACTGGACAAAAAAAGTACCTTCTCCCTGCCCTTCTTAAAAAAATTAAAAAAAAAAAAAAAAAAAAAGCTATAGCAATACACAGCCACTGTGAATGAGGGTATGAAAAGACAAAGGGCAAACTGAAAGATGTCACACCTAGAACAAAATTATGGAGAAATATATAAGGAGTGTAAAGAACAATATAAGCAGATGAACATAAGAAACTATAGAACCTGGCCTGGTGCTTTGGCTCATGCCTATAATCCCAGCACTTTGGGAGGCCAAGGCAGATGGATCAGTTGAGGTCAGGAGTTCGAGACCAGGCTGGCCAACATGGCAAGACCCCTGTCTCTCCTAAAAATACAAAAATTAGCCAGGTGTGGTGGTAGCTGCCTATAATCCCAGCTACTCTAGAGGCTGAGGCAGGAGAATCACTTGAACCCATGAGACAGAGGCTACAGTGACCCGAGATCACGCCACTGCACTCTAGCCTGGGCAACAGTGCAAGACTCTGCCTCAAAAAACAAAAGAAAAAAATTATAGAATCAATTGCTTCAGCAAAGCAGAGAAATTTTTTAAAGTAACACTATGCCTAGGAAAATTTGACACCTTCCCTTTCAAAAACTCTGGGATGTGTATATAATCTCTATTTCCCACTGAAGAGAACAGAGAACATAAGAAGGGGATACCTTTAATCGATAATTAAAAACTTCAAGGCTTATGCGAGAGAGCAAATTTCACTGAACATTAACATTGCACTATGTCAAGTCCTTTTTTTTTTTTTTTTGAGACAGAGTCTCTCTCTGTCACCCAGGCTGGAGTGCAGTGGCATGATCTCAGCTCACTGCAACCTCCGCCTCCCATGTTCAAGCGATCCTCCTGCCTCAGCCTCCCGAGTAGCTGGGATTCAGGCATGCAGCCCCACCCCCAGCTAATTTTTATATTTTTAGTACAGACAGGGGTTTCACTATGTTGGCCAGGCTGGTCTCGAACTCCTGACCTCAAGTGATTTCCCCCCGCCTCAGCCTCCCAAAGCACTAAGATTAAGGCGTGAGCCACTGCGCCTGAGCCCAGTAATGCTTTTAAAATAAAGATAGTCAGTGCTATAGAAGTACTTATAAAAACTCAGTATTTGACCTATGAACTTCAGACAATTGCAGAAATAGGGACAATTGTTAATGAATATAAAAGCCCTAATATAAATCCTGTTTACTCCAACACAGACTGTCATTTAATATTTCCCACCATACCACATCAGATAGGCAGATGATACTGAACCAGTCTAAGGAAGTAAGAATCTGGATGTGATTATGACAGAGATACTCTCATACCACTAAGTGGCTAATAATTTCATAAATTCTCTAGGGAAACATGAGTGGTATTTTGTGGTATATGCAGATTATATACAAACATATTTTCCCACTTAAGTTAACAATGCTATAAATTCATACAGCATGTCATTATATAAATTCTATCACTCTTCCCATAAATGCATTAATTGTCTACATAAAGCCTCATATTAAAAGAACTCTGCCAAATATTTTTAAATATGATTGCATCGGATATTCCTATTTGCCATTCAGCTCCATTCTCACCCATTCCCACCCTACTGTGTGGTCTGGGAGCCCAACTTCCACGGGTAGCAACAACAGGCTCTCTTATCCTCTGGTTTCCAGTTAGGACCAGTCAATGGGAGGTAACAGCACGGAAGGTGAGAGGAAAGAGGTTTGTGGGTATTTATTCCACCAGCTATTTCCCTGCAAGGCCTTGGGTTGGCAGCAGCTTTGGTCCACCGCTGGCAGTGATCATACATGTTAATTCTTGCTGGGCAGTGCTTCTCTGCAGCTGTAGGAGACTGGTAACCACCTGCACCCCTTTCCCCTTCAGGAAGAATGAAGGGTGCATGTGGTAAGGGCTCTCCACTCTTGCTAACCTTGGGGTGCTTCACCATTGCTTGCTGCTTCCCTTAACCCTGCCTATGTGTGTCCAAATAGTCACTTCATTCATCTCTCCTCAACTTACCCATCTGAGTCTTCTGTCCCTCTCCTGACAAAACCTGACTGATAAGTTATCTTAAGTGAACGGAACTCAATTAAGGAAGCAGCACCTTTACCAAATGAGAAGTGCTCTAATTTGGAAAATTCCTATCTCAGCAGCACATCCAGCCAAATTGGCTGTGTCATCTCTCTCCATAAGCTACAGTGACAGTATTTTCTGCACCAACCATTTAGACACACAGTCTCAGGCAGTATTTTTAATTTCTGATCTATGAATTCTGTTTACATGAAAGGTCTTACAGTGATATAAAAAAATTAAATCATAGGTGCACATGAAAAGGCCAGTCCTTTTTCCCATAGCTAAAGAACACAAACAAGAGGAAACCCATAAAACTGAAAAACACTTGGTATTTTAAATATTTTAGGAATACAGTAACAAGATGATCTTTTCATAGCTTTCCAGCATTTACTATATTTTCATATACTGCTTGATTCATATCTGTTTGCACCCTTGGTATTCATTTCCTTTTTATATGAAAAGGACAAACCTTCTGTTAAAATATTTTGAATGTTTCTCATACAAAATCCAAATAATATCTCCAGAGGAACTGAAGCAATATACAAACTAAAGGAGAGGATGAAACACAATAATAACGATTTGAAAGTACCTTTGACAAAGAAAGAGATTTCCCGAAAAGGAAAGGGCTGAGGCAGTTGAACTCCCTTTATCTATATCCTAACAAATAACACCTCCTGTGCCTTAAATATTTAATGTGAAATCTGTGGATTTATATAGCTTACAAAATGCCAGGGGCTTATTATCTTTACAGTTTGCATGACAGGAATATTCATACTGCTCAATTCCACCGTCTAAGACAACAGGAATTCCTCCAGGTGCTAATGGCAGATAACTTTCACGTGGCTTCAATAATCCACTAATTATGGAACCCCTCAGGTAGAACAATGTCATTAATCTGATTAAATTATTTATATTGCTGGAAAGCTAAATCTTATTAGGTCTTCAGGATTTTATTTGGTTCTCCAGTATGGATATGCAAAAGGACAACACCATTTCTTTTCTCTACTACATTTTCATGCTGAGAAAAAAAAAAACTAAGAAAGAAATAGCCTCCTACTGTGAGTTTTGAGGCAAGCCTACCACCTAAGGGCAGGGTCCACCCCTCTCCCAGGAACCTTCAAACTATGTAGAATTTTTCAAGTCCCTTTTGGAACTCTGCTTTTCTGACTGGGGACTTGTTAGCACGTTTCACTAGTAGGGCCATGAGCCATGGTAAAATTAAAGTTCTGTCAGAGTTATTTGCTGTTAGAGGTAGTGTCTAAATTAAAATGAAAAGGCTCATTTCTTCTGAACAGATCACTGAGAAGCTTGTGAAATCCTTAATGCTAAATGTGCTACCCAAGTACACTGAACAGACATCCTCTATTGGTTTTTTGGCTCTATACTAAACCATTTTCATATCTGTGCTGGTTTACCAGATGTTTAGGTAGACGGTTAAAGAAGGTCTGGAGACGAGATTAAACTTGCTGCAATTTGATGGGCTACTCAAACATGTATCATTTATCCAAGTACTCTGTGTGGGTAGCAATTTGTAAAATGCTTTATAACCTATAATTTTAAAATTTCATAGCTGGTCATCTATCATTTCCATTTTACTGAAAGAGGTACTCACTGTAGACATACTTTCATCAGAAAAAATATAAGGCCTATAAGAAAATATGCATTTTTTTAAATGGAAATGAAAATACAAAGTGTTGGAAGTGTTATATTCTATCAAATTAATTAGTTGACATGTTTAACTTTATTGACACTTTTCTGAGTCTTGTCCCATATCTACTTAAATGTCTACTAAGTTTCTCGCTTCTCAAATATTCTTCTTTCTTTCAAGGTTTCCAAGACACTGGGAGAAGCTGTGATAAGCCTTTCTCTTACAGCGCAGGGCTTTCTTTTAATAGATATGTGGTCAAAGACACACAGCCAGCCCAGCTCCTAGCTAAATATAAATCATACAATCCCAGGAATAGAATTCATAATCTTATGTTACAAAAACACCATCCTCTAATAGAACACCCAGGACTTCAAACAACTCTATTTTCTTCTTGGACCAGCAGCTAGGAGGCACCATAGAAATAAGCCTACGCTCAAATCCAGCCCCACGCAACTATGATAACTTAAAAGCAGACAAGGCCAGCAACTTACCCACTGTGTGAGTTTTCCAACTACATTCTTGAAGACAGGCTTTTAGGTCAACCGTGTCCTGAAAGAGTGAGACCACATAAAGTAAATCTTAGAGCAGCAGACCCGGCCTCTGCCTGTCTCAGGGCTTCCTAACCACAGAGTGACCGTATGTGTCCCTGTACCACCCATATTTCTCTTTAGGAATGAAGGAACTAGTCTGCTGCTGCTGGGAGTGCTGCAGGAAGACAGCTGTCTGCTGTCCTTGCCCCACAAGTATTGCTTCTGTTAAAGAGAGCCCCCACATTCAAGATCACCCCATTCCTGGGGCAGCCCGTGTCTGACGAACAGTTGTTATGATGCTGTGTCCAGGACAATTCTGAAGGGCCGTTGCAGCCTCAAAGTTCTGGCCAGGCGCGGTGGCTCACGCCTGTAATCCCAGCACTTTGGGAGGCCGAGGTGGGCAGATCACGAGGTCAGGAGATCGAGACCATCCTGGCTAACACGGTGAAACCCCGTCTCCACTAAAAATACAAAAAAATTAGCCGGGTGTGGTGGCGCCTGCAGTCCCAGCTACTCGGGAGGCTGAGGCGGGAGAATGGCGTGAACTTGGGAGGCGGAGCTTGCAGTGAGCTGAGATCCGGCCACCGCACTCCAGCCTGGGCAACAGAGCGAGACTCCGTCTCAAAAAAAAAAACGTTCCCCATGGGTTGGCTGAGGCTTCCATTGTGACTGCATTACAGTTCACTTCTCCCTCTGCACAGTCTCAATTTCTTTTCTTCCCTTCCACAGCTGCCAGTTCCTTAAATTTCACGAGCTTTCATTTCCACTCAGAATCTGTTTCCTGGACAGCTTCAGCCAGTGCTAAAGTTTAGTCACCATATTTCCTAAGAGCATGCCAGCGTCTTCCAGTTCTTCTGTGTTAAATCAGAATTTCTAGGACTAAATTTTCCTGGATTCGTATAACAAAAGATAAGAAGAAATGGGTCCAGTCCCAGAAGAAGATAAACCAGAAAAATTGAAGAGACAGTGTTCTAGTGAAACTGCCATATTATTATTATTTTTTACAAGATGAACTTCTTTGGGGATACATGAAATAGGATTGTCAAGGGTGCTTAGTCTGTAATTAACTGACAGGGGAATGACTTAGTACTCAAATGTCACAGGCGTTTGAACCAGAGCGAATCCATCTTGAATAGGGGCTGGGTAAAATGAGGCTGAGACCTACTGGGCTGCACTCCTAGGAGGTTAGACATTCTAAGTCACATGATGAGAGAGGAGGTCGGCAAAGATATAAGTCTTTCTCTTATAGCCCTTGCTGATAAAAGACTGTAGTTAAGAAGCCAGCCAAAACCAAGATGGCAATGAAAGTGACCTCTGGTCATCCTCACTGTTCATTATATGTTAATTATAATGCATTAGCATGCTAACAGACATTCCCACCAGTGTCATGACAGTTTACAAATGCCATGGCAACCTCAGGAAGTTACCCTATATGGTCTAAAAGGGAAGAACCCTCAGTTCCAAGAATTGCCCACTTCTTTCCCAGAACACTCATGAACAATCTACCCCTTGTTTAGCATATAATCAAGAAATAACTATAAGTATAATTAGGCAAGAAGCCCATGCCACTGCTCTGCCTATGAAGTCACCATTCTTTTATTCCCTTGCTTTCTTAAACTTGCTTTCACTTTACTCTGTAGACTCTCCCTGAATTCTTTCTTGGACCTTCTTGCACAAGGTCCAAGAACCCTCTCTTGGAGGTGGGGTGTGGATCGGGACCCTTTTCCGGCAACAAAAAGACCATTCGGTTTTCACTTCAAAGATTGAGGTGTTGTTAAGTATTATATACAGTGCCAATCCTTTTACCACTGCGATGGATCAGGCTGAAATTCAAAATAAGAACTTTATAGGTACATCTCATTCCTGGGAGCTGTCATTGTATCCTGAAATATGGTTACAGGGATATTAGCAGTTTGAGCCATTAAGATAATCTCTCAACTATATCATTTACAACTGCTCCCAAATTCTAAGTGTTCTAGGTCAGGTTCCCTAGGGACAGAGTCTGAGACAGGAAACATTGTGCAAATGACTGATTGAGGGCATGCTTGCAGGTAAAATCTGTAAGGGAGTGATGGGAGGATAGAATAGGAGAAAAACCTAGAGGAAGATGCAGGTTAAGCCAATGTCTACAGGAAATTTTGTAGCATGAATAGCACCACAGTCATCCCACTTTCTCAAAAAGCCCAGATGTTTTTATCCACATATTTGTCAGTCATTGGTTTGGACTTGCCCCTGGTTAAGGGTAGGCATGGCAAGAAATGTACCTCCCAAACACTTCTAGATGAGGCAACTTTCTAGGTCAACAACAGGGACAAGTCTAAACTGTCAGCAACCAATGCTCACAGCAGCGGCCAACAGGCACCCTGGCCTCATGAAAGGAATCTGAGAGGGAGGAGGACCAACAGTGACTATAACACTGAGCAAATACCATATGCCAAGCTGCTGTGCAGGTCAGAATTATAAATGCAAGGCTGAATCACAACAAGCATTGCCTCAATGGCCTCCTCTGTCCCCACAGCTATTCCAGGCAAGTCCTAGGCTTTGATCGTGTGGTAGGCTATCTCTTGAGAACAATTTCTGTTCTTGTCAGGAAGGACCCCTGCAGTGATTTCTGCAGGAGGATCCAGACAGGAGAATGGAAAAGAAAAGGCAGTGCTCTCTCAGTCATTTATCAAGCATTATTCTCTTACAGATTGAACATGTTGAATGATCCTTTTAAAAATTATGAACTTTAGTAGTGAAGTTCCTTCTTGGTTTACATGATTCTCATGAGTCAAGTCATCAGGAATATGTGATTACAGGAAAGCCAGAGTCCCCACATTCAGAAACAGGTTGAAAGAGGTTGATTAAATTCCAACTACAGAGTCATAACATTCTACCTACCTAAATCAAACATTTAGCTTAAAATGGAACTAGTCTCACCCAATACCTGAATGAGAGGCTCAAGAAACTATTTCTACTACCTTTGCATCATTGCACAACTAAATCCAATGCCTGATATAGAAAGGGATGGATCCAGTCATTAAGTCTCCATGTTGCACTGGGCAAAACGCTTCATCTCAACAAGCTTAATTTCCCATTTTATTATGAGGAATTTCAATTAAGTGGTTAATTTATTGAACAAATATCTCTTGAACACCTACTATGTGCAAGACAGTTTGCTAAGAGCCCAGGACAGAATGGCAAAAAGAGACACAGAGCCACTGCCCTAGTGGAGCTCACAATCAAGTAAGGTAGGGAACCAACACAAAGAAGTTCAAAAATATTAATTGCAATAAATGCTGTGAAAGAAACAGAGGCAATGAAATAAAACATAATGGCAAGGATCTACTTTGGATGCGATTTTTACAGAAGGCCTCTGTATAAAAGTAATATTGACAGCACTTTGGGAGGCCGAGACGGGCGGATCACGAAGTCAGTAGATTGAGACCATCCTGGCTAACACGGTGAAACCCCATCTCTACTAAAAAAAATACAAAAAAACTAGCTGGGCATGGTGGCGGGCATCTGTAGTCCCAGCTACTCGGGAGGCTGAGGCAGGAGAATGGCGTAAACCCGGGAGGCGGAGCTTGTAGTGAGCTGAGATCCGGCCACTGCACTCCAGCCTGGGCAACAGAGCAAGACTCCGTCTCAAAAAAAAAAAAAGTAATATTGAAGCTGAAGCCTAAAGATGATGAGATAATCAGGTCAAGAACATTCCAGATAGAGGGGCTAGACTGTGCAAAGATTCTGATATAGGAGTGAACTCAGCATGTTTAGGAAGCTGAAAGAAAGATTAGGGTAGACGGAGTATAGTGAGCAAGGGGCAGAGACACAACACAAGGTTGGACAGAACCAGGTTGTGTAGTTCAGAATAAAAAGTACAGATTTTATCCCAAGAGAAATGAGGAGCCATTGCAGGATTTTAAACAGCAGCAGAATATTATCCACTTTACATTTTGGAACACACTAGCTGCTGTATGGAGAATTAACTGGAAGTGAGAGTAAAATCTAGGTGACCTGTCAGAGATGACTATTGTAGTCTAGCAAGAGATGATGGCAATCCACTTAGGTACTGGCAGTGACAATGAAGAGAAGTGGAAAGAAGATGTATTTTGGAATTGATGACATGTATCTGATATATCTGTTATATTGATTATGGTTTGGATGCAGGAGATTGCTAAAAGAGGAAAAAAAATTAAGAATGATGCCTGGGTTTCTAATATACACAATGAAATGATGGTGATGATATTTACTTTTGAAGACAGGTGAATGGGTAGGAAAAGCTTTGGGATAAAGCTAGGAATTCACTTGGACAAATTAAGTTGTTTAGGAGACATTCAAGATATGTCAAATAAACAGTTAAATATATACATTTAGAGATCAGTGGAAAGATCATTATTAAGCAAGCCATTTAAGACGTTAGAGAGTCAGTTTCTTCATAAACCAAGTGGGGCCAATAATATCTACTTTCCTAATTCATACAATTGTCATAAGGATCAAAATAAAATAATATATGAGTACCCACTTTGTAAACACACACACACACACACATTAAATGTATGAGTATGCATGTATGTATGAATAATATTTAGCATTTCAATGGAAAACATGAAAACCTTTTTTTTTTTTTCTTTTTTTTTTGTGCAGTGGTGTGATCTCGGCTCACTGCAAGCTCCGCTTCCCGGGTTCACGCCATTCTCCTGCCTCAGCCTCCTGAGTAGCTGGGACTACAGGCACCCGCCACCACGCCCGGCTAATGTTTTGTATTTTAGTAGAGACGGGGTTTCACCGTGTTAGCCAGGATGGTCTCAAATCTCCTGACCCTTTGATCTGCCCACCTCGGCCTTCCAAAGTGCTGGAATTACAGGCATGAGCCACCGCATCCGGCAGAAAACCATTTCTTTATACTTGAATTTCTACCAACTNTTTTTTTTTTTTGTGCAGTGGTGTGATCTCGGCTCACTGCAAGCTCCGCTTCCCGGGTTCACGCCATTCTCCTGCCTCAGCCTCCTGAGTAGCTGGGACTACAGGCACCCGCCACCACGCCCGGCTAATGTTTTGTATTTTTAGTAGAGACGGGGTTTCACCGTGTTAGCCAGGATGGTCTCAAATCTCCTGACCCTTTGATCTGCCCACCTCGGCCTTCCAAAGTGCTGGAATTACAGGCATGAGCCACCGCATCCGGCAGAAAACCATTTCTTTATACTTGAATTTCTACCAACTATATTCACACATTGTTGCCATAGATTGTGTTGATTATACCAGTTCTTAACAGTTAAATCGATGAGAATCCGTCCTTTGACTCTCGTGATGTGTAACTGCCTAAAAGTTATGATTTCTATGTGTCTGTTTAACCTGTGTGTATGATTTCTATGTGTCTGTCTAAGGAGGTATAAGAGGTATATATAAAAGTAGTTCTGAGCATAGAGAGAAAGAGGGCAACCAAAATTGCCAAAGTTCAGCAGTGCATGTCAAATATCAGTAATTAGTAAGTATTCAAAAGGTAGGACGTCCTTCAACAGATAACAAGAGTCTATAGAAAGATACTCTTCCTTGTACTTCCTTCACTTTCCTTATCATACTAACCCAAGAAATCATTTTCTCCAAAGAAACAAGAAATATTTTCCTGTTAAAATTTCCTGTGTATATAAAGGACACTCCTTTGGCCTCTAAGAACACCCTTCCAGTAAGATGCAAAGTGAGTGTTGACGTTCCAGTAACTTCTGAGGGGTTAACCCTATTTATACAGAGTTCTGTCTCTTTGAACAGACCTTCTGGAGTCATAACCAGGCTAATTGATCCTCTCCATGGAATTGCTCTGCCAGACAGAGTCTGGTGCCAATGTATAAAAATGCAGAGATAGACAAGAAAAGTACTGGAGTTTTATCACCAAATATCCTAAACTGACAACCAGATAAAGTGATCAAAGATAATAAAGCAAAACTTCTGGAAACCTGTCATGGAGCAGGAAGTATTTGTCTCAATGACCAATTTCTGCAATAGGCTTGGTCAGTTGAGCTTCTTTTTAAAGCCAGTTAAAAGATAAAATACATTACTATAGCTATTGTAAGTAGTGGTAGTGGCATTCTCAGACACTTATTAATCTTTATCTTTGCAGTAGGCTCTGAGGGTACCTTTTAGAAATGTAAAAATAAAATTGTCAATACGCTCTTTGAAATTATCAAATTAAGCTTTTTAAAATGTATGATGTTGATTGATTTAATTGCTTAAAGATAGTCAAGATTATAATCCTATCTAAATACCAATTGTTAGAATTAATTATTATGAAGAATATTGGGTGTCTTTAAAAAGGTTAGGTTGGCCGGGCACAGTGGCTCATGCCTGTAATCCTAGCACTTCGGGAAGCCAAGGCAGGTGGATCATGAGGTTAAGAGATGGAGACCATCCTAGCCAACATGGCGAAACTCTGTCTCTACTAAAAATAAAAAAATTAGCTGAGCATGGTGGCATGTGCCTATAGTCTCATCTACTCAGGAGACTAAGGCAGGAGAATTGCTTGAACCCGGGAGGCGAAGGTTGCAGCGAGCCAAGATTGCGCCACTGCACTCCAGCCTGGCGACAGAGTGAAACTCCATCTTAAAAAAAAAAAAAAAGTTAGGTTGATGTGACTGGAATTTGAGATAGACAAGTAGAAGATTTTCTGAGTTTAGGGTGATGCAGTGGGATGGGTAGTAGAAAAGATGAATCTCTCTGTGGGTGCAGACACAATTTTCTTGAATGTATTAGTAGGACAAAAGGGGCCCATTCTAACCATCTTCCCTATTCTAGTGATCTCCTGATCTCCAGAGTGAATTCACAAGATCTTCTGTTTACATTTATTATTTCCTCCTTTTTACTATCTATATATATCATATAATATACATATATTGCACACTTTTAATTTTGTCCTGGTAATGAGGAATGATCCACATATTTGGAGACCCTTGCTCAGAGTCTAGGGTATGACCTGTGAGGTTCTAAATACATGCATAAAGTAGCTTGCCCTGAAACAGTTTTCATGAATATTGCAATCACTGTAAGGACTCTAATTCAAAACCAAACTCTTTCTGCAAACTGGAAATAAAAAAGCCCCTTCCTCCAAGTGGACCTGCTTGGGGAGTGCAGCTTTGAGAACTAAGCAGAGGCCGGGTGGCAGCTTCACTCACTGCGCAGTGAGCAAACTGCACAAACGTCCAAACGCGTGGGCCCTGCATGTTCCACTTTCAGAGAATGTGCTCAGAACAATCACTCCCCCCACCTCCATCTGCCTAAACTTCTGGGCAGCCTCGCAAGATGGCAGTTCCTTTGTGGATTTGCTTGATCGCAGTTCAGAGACTCACTCTCAGCTTTACAGCCTCAAACGGGAAACAGATCCGTTTACTTTAACCCAAGTCAGGAGTTACCAAATTTAATTTTGACTCAAGAAATATGTGCCACAGAAACCAGAATTCTTTTGCAAGCAAAATGTGCACATCTCCTTATATTAAGAAAAAGGATTTGCCTTCAGAAGGAAGGCATCTACCAAGTGAGTCAAAAGCAAAGAGCCAGTGAATCAAAAGCAAAGAGCATCAGATAAAGATGCCCAGGTGTCTGCAGCTGCCAGTAAAGGCAGTTTTACCAATAGGACCCAAAGTGCTCTAGCTACAACTCTTTAAATTACTAAATTAGGGGTAATCCGACCAGGGGCTGTGCCAGTGCTGCTAGCCAGCATACTAAACACCCACTGCAACCAGCATACTAAAGTAAACACCCACTGACTGGGATGTTCTCTTCCCACATGGCACTTGGAAAGGTACAGCCAATGCGTGTCTCACTGGTACATCCCTCAATGACAAAACATCCTCTCTTTCTGGCGGGCAAGTCTTTTTTCTTTGCATATTTATGACACTAAACTAGTCAGTCCTGGAGGGAAAGCTGTCCCTCTCACGATTCTGCATATCACTGCTACTGTCCCTTGAGCTTAAAGTTTAACTTTCAGAGGACAGAATTTTTCCTTTTTTGCAACTTTTTGGGGGGTACCACACTGTCCCCAAAACAATGTGTTTCTCACCAATACAATGTGTTACTCACACTGCTTCCAGAACTGCAGTAACCTTTGACTGACAATGGTCAGATTCCCAAGAATCAAGCAGCCATTTGCATACTTGCAGATTCCCTGGTCAACTAGGGTTAGTCACATGGCAGCTTCAAGAGGCGGCCCTTGTCATGACTAAGACATTCTTACTGTGTTGCGCTTCTCATAACTAAGAATGTCTACATGGCAGGCACCTTCTTTTGATAAATTTATTATCATCAATTTGGCACCAATAGTGATGTAACAAGGAGAAAGCAATATATTTGGACTCAACTGAAAATAAACACCACCAGATGAAAAATGTGCCCATTCATAAACATGTTTATACTAATAGGGCCAGTAGAAGAAAATTATTTAAAACCCAGAACATTTCTCCAAATGATAAGTTTGACCTCAGCTTCATGTCAGAGTTTAGTAGAAGACTGTATCTCTATGTATTTTCATTTTCCCATTAATATATGTTACATGGAGAGAAAATAAATAGTAAAAACTAAGTCAGTGAGGTAAATGAACTGATGTGAATTTGTTATTCATGTTTTAAGCTTGGCAGCAAAAAATGATTGCCAAAAAGTACAGGTGTTTTTGGCATAGATCCCCAAAGTCAGCTGTTTTCTGTAAACGTAGTTTCTAGATGATTAATAACATGTTGTTGGACCACATTCTTGGGCCATTGCTCTGTTTTCTCATTAGATCTCCTGCATGTGCATAAAATATCTCTTCTCATTTTGTAAGTGGGAAGTGCTGCCCATTCCTTATAATGATCATTTTTTTCCTTTGAACAAATTGTTAAATTTGTTATCGATCATGAATGGAAATAACTATCTGTTATTTTCCAGGCCTGAAACCTGGAAAAATTTATCAGACTTTTCCAGTTGATTTGCTGCTTTTGAAGGTAAAATACCATCTATTACTTAGAACTATATTAAACTGTCTACTCATACCTCTTCTAGAATTGTGATTTTCAGTTTTCTACTTACACAGAAAATAGCAGTTAGTTTCTCCTATGCCAAAAGCATTGGGCTAGACAGTGAGAAGAATGGAAAGTGAGTTAGGTGCAGTTCCTGACCTCCAGGAATTTGACATTCTACAAGGACAGATAGAAAAGCCATGCACACAATGGCCATAATGTGAGGCCACATAAAATTGGGGCTATGGGGAGAAGGATCAAGTACTCTAGAATCTCAAAGGGAGAATCATGTCCAACAGGCATGGTCAGGGAATGCTTTCACCACAGAGGGGAGGCATCTGAGTTGGGCACTAAGCCACGAGTCAAATTTCAGAAAGCACAGATGGGGGATGAGGCATGACCAGCAGGCGGAATGGCATGGGCAAGGGCAGAAGTAGAAAAGCACAGGGAACATACAGTGATCCAATTTGGCTGGACCATGGTGTACTGTAGAGGGTGATGGTGCTTGGGAGGTAAAGGTAAGTTGAGGTTAAATGGCAAAGAGCTTTGAAAGCATAAATAAAGAGTTTAAACTCTTTGGTGAGCAACTGAGAATAAGTGATCATCCTTATCAGCACACAGCTTAGAGCAATTGGTCAGACGGCGGTCATGTGCAATGTGAAAAAGAGGGAATGAGGAGGAAGGCAGGGAAATGATGGTTGATGTCATCCATCTAGGAGATGATGAGCGGGCTTCCCAGTAGAGTGCAAAGAACAGAAGAAAGTCTGAATGGTGGGAGGAATTTTTCTGTGTCACTTCTTACTCAACCTATTCTCTGTTTCTTTTCTGGCTACAGGAGTCAGAAAAGCTAAAATCCATGATGGAATTCATGAGTCCAAAATGCTAGATGTGATTTCTAGGAAACTACAAAATCTGAAGGGGTCACAGTTGGGTGCTGAAGTCACGTTGCAGCATTAAACTTCTAAATCCAGAAAAATAAGGACAATTGAGGGCAGGAAGAGTCCTTAGAATAGAATTTTTTTAATTTTGTGATTTATTTTGATGATAAGCTAAAAAATGTATGAAATATACTTGGGGCCACATAGATAACCACCTTATAAGTGAGTATTTCCACTTCATGTTAGTGTCTGTGCTTTCATTTTCCTGTTGCATCATCAGCAAGTGATACTATTTAATGTACATGGGCTAATGTAGAGAAAGCTGAGGAGGAATTAGTATTAAAATGACACACATGTGCCAATTGAAGGCCAAGTGAAATGTGGTGAATGATGATTTCTTAATGGTCCAACTAAACAAACAGGAAGATTGAGTTTATGATACCAAAACTGAAGACTTAGAGTTGCACTGGGGTCAGCAGCTATGTTTTCTTAAATCGGTGTAGAATTTGGATTTCATTGGTTTAGTAATTTTCTTAACATTTAATTTGTAAATCAGTTTTGATTTTATCATTGTTTTCTATCTATAAGAATAACAAGGCCAAGCATGGTGGCTCACACCTGTGATCCCAGCACTTTGGGAGGCCAAGGCAGGTGGACCACCTGAGGTCAGGAGTTCAAGACCAGCCTGACCAACATGGAGAAACCCCATCTCTACTAAAAATACAGAATTAACCGGGCGTGGTGGCGCCTGTGATCCCAGCTACTCAGGAGGCTGAGGCAGGAGAATCACTTGAATTGAGGAGGCAGAGGTTGCACTGAGCTGAGATTGTCCCACTGCACTCCAGCCTGGGTGACAGAGCCAGACTCTGTGTCAAAAAAAAAGGAA
>NW_016805422.1:591114-603972 GCF_001698545.2 Rhinopithecus bieti
AAAAAAAAAAAAAAAAAAAAAAAAAAATAACAAGCTTATACATAGTTACATTTGCAGAGATATAAGTACCCTTATCTTAAAATGGTATCAACTCATTTAATAAGGGCAGAATGAGTGAAAATTTTGTCCATTAAAGTAGGCCTGTATATTACTTCTGTTTGGAAAACATAGCCTTGGAACATACATTTGGGCTTGTGGTTTGCTTTTGTAGGTGAAGGTATGTTGACTGCTTAAATGGTCAAGACAAAGAGGACACTCATACATTTCATATTTTGAGAGTTCAGCCTGCTCATCTGTCAAGCTGTAAATGTCTAAATTAATATATGCAAGAAAATATTTTATTTAGTACCTATTTGTTTGTGGCATTGAACTGTCTTGTTTATTATGGGATTTAATCAGGTAACCCCTCCTTTCCAGTGTATGAAACGAAGTAATTGAACCTAGATTTTGAAAACATGTATTGTGGAAAAAATTCTTCATATATTTCAATTTTGTTTTTATTCCATTCTAATTTCAATAACAGGTAAAGTCAGAAAACATAATATACTCTTGTGGTAGCTCAGCAGGCAAATAAAATCAGCATATCAGTCACCACTGGGATGATATTATTTTTAGCATGGCTGATGTGGTTTAGTGGGACTCTCTTATTACATTAATTGGCTACCAGTTCTGCAAAGCGTAATTAGCACCACTATTCATATCTCAGCCCATGTGTGAATTTGGCAGCACTGTCAGCAAAACACACCTGTTTTCCAAGCCTAGGATAACAACTGAGCAACAACTGACTGATATCCTGAATTATATTAAATATATTTAGAAGTATGTCTGACATGTGTTCAAAGGAGACAGTATTGAAATTTTTCTCTTGTGCTCATAACCATAATAAAGAAATATGTAATTTCCTGTGAGCTTCACAAATTATTAACTGAGTCATCTTTAAACTATCCTGAGATATTCATCCTATGATCTCCACTGTATAGATTTGGAGATGGAGACACAATGGGAACAAGGGTCAGGATGTGGTGTCTTAAGCTTTAAGGCACTGCAGCTTATCACATTCTTAAAGTTTCCTCCTTGCAAATAAAGCCTCATAATAAATGCTTCCAGCAAGTGGTGGAGCGTGTGTGACAATTTAAGAATGACCAGTTTTAGAATAGGAAGTCAATGGAAAATGTTAGATTAGTGTTTATATAAAGGTAAATGTTTACAATAAGACAAGTGATTGAAAGTAGGTATCTAGCACAAATGAAGAATCCAAGTAATGCCAAATAAACAAAACTCTAAATTTAAAAATTACAGGATTCTATCTCATCTTTTGACTCCTAACGACACCCTCTCAGTTTCTCAGCCAATTCCCACACTTACATATCATCTCAATTGGTCAACAAGTGAAAGAGCCATAACATAGTGAAGTCTTGAATACACATTTTTTTTCTGGTTTCTCAAAGCAGCCTATTTCCACTTAGCTGTGTTCTCTCTTCTGTAAGCACACTCAGGTAATTAATTCTAGATCCCTAATCTGTTTCATATTAAACAAATTGCAACAGTTTCCCATCTACCCACTCTATTCCTTTATACCAACTCTGCATGATTCAGGAGTCTGCTTTTCCAAAGGGGGCAGCTTATTTTCAACCGCAACCAGCAAAATGCTCATAAAATCATGATGAATCAGTCCTATAATCCACCAGATCCTTATTCAGTGTGAAGTAAGTAATGTCAAGGCCCACTCCTGCTCCAAAATGTCAAACTTTCTTTTCTATCTACTGCCTTAGTACCAGAAATATTATCAGTAGTCCTAACTTTTAGAATGTAGCATTATACCCTGAACACTCCTATTAACATGGTAAATTATGTAGGCAGCATATGAATCCACTGATTATTAAATTTTTATGATTTATTTATTTATTTTGATATAAGATCTCACTCTGTTACTCAGGCTGGAGTGCAGTGGCACAATCACAGCTCACTGCAGCCTTGACCTCCTGGGCTCAAGCAATCCCCCAACCTCAGCCTCCTTAGTAGGTAGGACCACAGGCACACATCTGGCTAATTTTTTTTATTTTTTATAGAGACAGGGTCTCACCATATTGCCCAGACTGGTCTCAAACTTCTGGGCTCAAGCCATCCTCCCACCTTGGCCTCCCAAAGTGCTGGGATTACAGGCAAACTGGACTGATTATTAAATAGAAGTGTGGAAAAGAATCAATGAAAATATACACACAAAGCCTCCCCTTCCAGAACATGTGATTCAGTAAGGAATCCAGAAATAAGTGTTGTTTTGGAAAATCATCTTAGGCCTAATGTTCATCCTAGCTTCAGAGCCACTGCAGTACCCTCAGTAAGTATCCAAACACAACAGAATGAATTTGTTCTTTTTAAGTGCCATGAAATAATAGGACAAGGTAAGTTTGATGGTGAGATCGCAGTCAGCAAAGAAAAAAGTAGGCCAGAACAGTTTGCTTCGGGAAAAACTCTGGAGTTCAGGGGACAAAATGAAGAAACTGAATACTGGGAAGCATGAAGGGAACTAGAATAGGAAGAAGAAAAGCTTTAAAACTACTTTCTATTAGGTTTCTATTAATAACTTATGCTGAGGTGGGCATCAGCGTTGAACATTTCCAGCCTTAAGAGTTCTTTAAAACTGTGAAAAATAGTTCGCAGTTCCTCAAAAAGTTTAACATAGAATTACCAAATTACCCATCAATCCCATTCCCAGATATACACCCAAAAGAACTGAAAACTGGTGTTCAACTACTTGCACATGAATGTTCATAATAGTGCCATCTACAGTAGCCAAAGGGTGGAAACGACTGAAATGCCCATCACGGATGAATGGATAAACAAAATGTGGTATATCCACACAATGGGATATTAGCCATAAAAAAGGCACGAAATACTGATATATGCTACAATAGGCATTAACCCTAAAAACATGTTAAGTGAAAGAAGCCAGATACAGAAGGCCACATATTGACTGTATGGTTCCATTTCTATGAAATATCCTTTATAGGCTGGGTGCGGTGGCTCAAGCCTGTAATCCCAGCACTTTGGGAGGCCGAGACGGGCAGATCACGAGGTCAGGAGTTCGAGACCATCCTGGCTAACACGGTGAAACCCCGTCTCTACTAAAAAATACAAAAAGCTAGCTGGGCGAGGTGGCTGGCGCCTGTAGTCCCAGCTACTCGGGAGGCTGAGGCAGGAGAATGGCGTAAACTCGGGAGGCGGAGCTTGCAGTGAGCTGAGATCCGGCCACTGCACTCCAGCCTGGGCAACAGAGCTAGACTCCGTCTCAAAAAAAAAATAATAAAAATAAAAAAATAAAAATAAAAATAAAAAATAAAAATAAATATCCTTTATAATCAAATCCATAGACATAGAAACCAGGTTGGTGGTTTCCAGAGGCTGGGAAGGATGATGGCTTACATGGGAAATGGAAAGTGGTACTAACGGGTATAGCGTTTTAGGATGATGAAAACTTTCAGAATTTTCTGAAATTCTGAAATTTTAGGATGAAAATTTCAGAATTTTCAAGATGATGGTTGCACATCATCTTGAATACACTTAATGCCACTGGATTAAACACTTAAAATAGCTAAAAAGGTAAATTTCATGATTCCTATATTTTGTCAGAGTTTTTTGAAGTGCTTTACAGGTATACATTTTTTATTCCAACTCAGTCCCCTTGCCTAGGGACCTTGAAGAAGTATCCTCACAAGCGAGCTTCCCACGGGCTTGCTGGTGCTTCTGCAGACATCCCTCCCTTCAAACTTGAGGGCCCAGACAGGGCTGAGCAGGTGTGAACAGGAAAGACTGCTCAAGTGCAGATCTCAAGTTACCCTGTGCCCTGGATGAGGAGATGGCTGGAGGAAAGCGAGAAGAACGTCTGAACAGTGTAGCTCCCTAAATGTCACTGGGCTTTATGTGATTAAGCTTCCCCCACACTCTGGAAACTTCAGGGATTGGTAGGCAATGGCCGCGGCATGCACCCTACAATTTAAACACAACACAACAGAAAGGAAGATTCCAAAGCAGACAAAATGCCAAAGAAAATTGCCCTGTGAGCAGGCACTGTCTATATCCTTACCGAGTCGGCACACAAACAAAAGTGCCCATTTCTTTTTCATGCCACCCAGTTCTGCCTTACTTGTCATCTACAATGCAGAAATGTGGGGCGGTGGGGAGGGGAATGAAGCTATTTTCTGGGAATTCGGAGAATTCCCTACCTACCTGATGACTGCCCTCCAAAACATTCAATTATAAGACTTGAACAGTGGAGAAAAATGTTTTTCTAAGGGGAATCTGTCTTCTGATTACAGATAGAGATAGTCCCTCATTCCATTTCTCTGTGCCTGCTCTCTACGGTTTTACAGTAGCCAGGTCTTCGATTCATAGTTCATCACAGCTGATTGTCCCTGTTCTGTTTAGATAACTTAGATAAACAGAATGCACTGCTTAAGTGCACATGTGATTGGACATAAACAAAAGGAAACTTTTAAAAATCTGTAAGTCAAATTCAAGTTTTGTAAATGTATTTTAAGAGAGTGTTGAATGAAAGGTCATTCGACAAAAAGTTTATAAAGATTATTTTAGGGTGACAAGATTACTGCTTACATGTGGTTATTTTTCCTTTTCTTATATGTTCCTGTATTTTCTACAGTAAGTACATCTTTGTCACTTTTAATGTAATAAATTTTCTAAAACAATGTTATTTTGGCCCGATGTTAAATACATGTGTATGAAAACTCAACTGAATTACTGTTACTGTTCTATTTCCTTATAATCTTCGTCTATCCCCAATTGGCTCACATTTTTCTGGCTATTGGGGTCTCTATTGTGGATTCTTAACTTTCTACATCTTTTTCCACTTGATATCTTTGATAACTACAGGTGATTTTTTAGAAGATGTTGGGGTCAATAGCATAATCTGTGGATTTAAAACAGTGATTAGGAAATGGAATGAAGTCCAATGAGAGATATCTTCATTTAGAATTTTCCTTTACATGAACTTTTTGTTGCAGCAATAATATACTTACAGAAGAGTGCAAATAAGTGTACAGCTAAATCACAAAGTGAACACACCTATGTAATTGACACTCGAGTTGTGAAACAGACCATGTCCAATACCCAAGGCCTTCAACATGCCTGCTTCAATTCCCAGCTCCTGCCTCCTCCCCAAAAGTAGCCACTGTCCTAATCTCTAACACCACAGGCCAGAATTGTGTATTTCTAAACTTTATATAAATCAGTATGTATTTTTGTGTGTCTAGCTTATTTCATGCAACATGTTTGTCAAGTTCATCTGTGTTGTAACAGTAGTTCCTTTTTCATTGTTTTGTAATGTCTCTTTGTACACATACAGCACAGTTTATTCTACTGTTGGTGGATATTTGGATTGTCTCTACTTTGGAGCTATTATAAATCATGCCACTATGAGCATTTTATGTGATTTTTAGAGGACCATATGTATGCTTCCGTTGCCAACTTCTGTCGCCCAATTTATACCCGGGTGTGAATTACTGGGTCACAGGGGTGTGTGAATGTGCAGCCCACGTAGATATTGCCAAACAGTATTTTAAAGCATTGTACCAATTCATACTCTCACCAGTTCTATAAGAAAGTTCCAGTTGCTCTACACTCTTACCAACTGTTGATATTTCAAACTTTTTCATGTTAGCCATTTTATCAGGTATGTAGTATATGCTTGTGATTTAAATTTGCATTTCTATGATGTATTATAGTGAGATTGTTAACCTTTTCATCTGTTTCTTGGCTATTTTGGTGATCCTCTTTCATGAACAGTGCCTGTTCAAGTATTTTGCCCACTTTTCTATTGGATTGTCTGTATTTTTTGTGTTTTACAATACATTCTGGATACAACTCTCTTAACAGTGATATGTATTACAAATGTATTCTCTTCTAGACGTGTGCTTCTGCCAAGGTGCAAGAAAGATCTTCTTAATGCATCAAGGATGGAGATAATCAGAGCTGAAATGCAGTCCCTGTGGTGGATGATCTATTTTCAGGTTATTTATTTATTTATTTATTTATTTATTTATTTTATTTATTTTTTTTTTTTTGAGATGGAGTCTCGCTCTGGTTGCCTCAGGCTGGGTGCAGTGGCGTGTTCGCTCCACTGCCAAGCTCTGCCTCCCCGGTTCCACGCCATTCCTCTGTCAGCTCCCGAGTACCCAGCTAATTTTTTGTATTTTAGTAGAGACGGGGTTTCCGTGTTTGCAGGATGGGGTCTCATCTCCATGACTCATGTCCGCCTGCCTCGGCCTCCCCAAGTGCTGGGTTAGATTGGCGCCACCGCGCCTGGCCCCAGGTTATTTATTTTTAAGATTTGGTTCTGCAGAATCCCAAATGAAAACCTGGTATGACTGCTAAGACCCTTTCTCCTTGGCAGGTCTTTAGTTCCAATTATTTCATCCTAGTCTCATAAGAATATTTAAATTTCTGCTCAGCCTCTTGGCTTCTCTATTACTAATTGCAAATCAGCAAATTTCTCTACTGGAAAAGTCACATGGGGCCAAATGTCCTCTCTGTCCTTCCTTACTTTCTGGGAATGTTGGCCTGCAAATCCTCACTGCTGGTTTTTCTGTTTTGTGGATTTTTTTTTTTTTTTTTTTTGGCAGCCTTACAATATTTTAAAACTTCAAACAGATGAATACACACACAAACATATATATGCATATATATGTAACATGTATGTATGTATATGAAGATTGACTGTAACAAGCTTGTTAGCCATGGTTTAGAAACAGAACTTCCAACCAAACTTTTTGTGGTTTTTTGGTTTTTTTGTTTTCATTTTTTGTTTCTTTAAAAACAGGTTTTCACTCTGTCACCAGGCTGGAATGCAGTGGCATAGTCACAGCTCACTGCAGCCTTGACTTCCTGGGCTCAAGTGATTCTTCCACCTCAGCCTCTTGATTAGCCAGGACTACAGGCACATGCCACTACACTTGGCTAATTTTTTTTATTTTTAATAGAGACAAAATCTCAGTATGTTGCCCAGGCTGTTCTTGAACTCCTGGGCTCAAGCAATCCTCCTGCATTGGCCTCCCAAAGTGCTAGGAGTATAGGCATGAGCCACTGCACCCAGCCTTAACTTTTCTTCAATACTGTACCTCTTTGGGAGGCTGAGGCAGGCGGATCACAAGGTCAGGAGATCGAGACCATCCTGGCTAACACGGTGAAACTCCATCTCTACTAAAACTACAAAAAATTAGCCAGGCGTGGTGGCAGGCACCTGTAGTCCCAGCTACGTGGGAGGCTGAGGCAGGAGAATAGCGTGAACCTGAGAGGCGGAGGTTGCAGTGAGCCAAGATTGCGCCACTGTACTCTAGCCTGGGCAACAAAGGGAGACTCCGTCTCAAATAAAAAAAAAATTACTGTACCTGTTTTCTAATGAGCTGGTACAATTGTTACCATTATACAATGAGAGTTACATAATGTACTGTGTTTTACTCTGAGCCTACATGTTGAAAATCACAGCTTACATTCGTGGCTTTTTCAGCTTAGAATCTCATGATTTATTTTCTCCCTATTTTCTACCCCTTTACCACATTTTAACCTTTTACCCTGATATTTCCTTTTAAAAATCTTGTTTCACTCATAGTGTATAGGCCACCTCAATTCATTTTGGCTATAGCTAGGGTAGATGAATGGATAGACGGATGGACAGGTAAACACATAGATATGTCAGGTTTTCAAATCCCAAATCAATCAAAATTTTATCATTGAAAACATCTAACAAAATCAAGTCCACAGGCAAAATCATTTAACAGAATGGTCTATCCATAGAAAAATCTCCATTTACAATAAAACTAAGAAAAAAATATTTGTAAACCACCAGTCCTGGCTCAGAGGTGATACAGAAAGACCTCTGTGGCATGCCTGTACTGTTCACCTGTACCTGTGGTGAGCAGGTGAAAGAAAGTCAGGATAGGAAACCTGGATGTCCACTCCTCATAAATAAGAAATGGCTCAACTCTAGACAGTGAACTTTTGAAGACTTTCTAGATAGATGGTCCTTAATTCTCACAACTGTAAAAGCTTCTGGATTTCTTCAAACTTCTTTTACATTCAAATTAAAATTACACTGAGATACTATTTTTTACCCACACTGGTAGAAATGCAAAATGACACAACTCCATTGGAGAACCATTAGAAATGTCCATCAGGATTTCATATATATTTACCCTTTAACCAAGCAAACCTACTTCCAGAAATACATTCAAACGATATACTAGCTTCATTATTGTTAATCAGAAAATATTAAAAGTCATATTTATATAGCTATTGCAGTACAATTGGTAATAGCAAAAAAAACCCAAATATTCATAAATAGGAAACTAGCTAAATATAAGTATATTCATACAATGTAATATGATATAATACTGTGCAGCTGTAAAAATGAATAAAGAATATCTTTCTATATCACTATGCAGATGTCTCCGAAAACACTGTTAAATGAGAAAAGCAAAATGGAGAAAAGTATGCATGCAATGATGTCATTTATCCAAGGAAGAAAGAGAATATAAATACACACACGTGCATGCACACACACCTCTAAAAACAAAGCAATGTGGAGAGGTAGGGTACGGACAGGGTAAAGGGGATGAAGTAGATGCTGGACTTATTTGATTTTGGAATGCTGTATGTATTTTATAAGATTACAAAATAAATTGTAAGCAAAAAATTTCTAAAAACTTAAAGGAAGATAAAATAAATTAACCTAGATTTTATACTAAAGTGGTAACATTAACATAGAGAGAAAATTATTTCAAGTGATTTTAAAGCATAAAAATCAGACTGCACGTTCTTAGATGAATATACCTGAAGGACAAAAAGAACTTCTTGGAAACTATTTTCAGTAATTCTAGAGTCTGAATGTTTGTATCTCCCAAAACTCATGTGTTGAAATCTGAACTTCAACGTGATGGTATTAAAAGGATGGACCTTAGGAAATGATCAGGGCTCCACCCTAGTGAATGGGATTAGTGTCCTTACAAAAGAGGCCCAAGGGAGTTTCTTTACCCCTTCCACCATACAAGGACACAATGAGAGGCACAGTCTATGAACCAGGAAGTGGGCCCTCACCAGATATCAAGTCTGCCAGTGCCTTGACTTTCCAGCTTCCAAAACTGTGATCAATAAATTTCTGTTGCTTATAAGCTACACAGTTTATGGTATTTTAGTGTAACAGCCCAAATGAACACACGTCATTATATTGCTTGTAATCATATTAAATTTAATATTCTGAAAATATTATTTATAAGATCAAACTAAGAAATAATCATGTTAATAGCATTAGGGGATAAATGCTTGAGGGGATGGATACCCATTCTCCATGATGTGCATATTCCACATTGCATGCCTGTATCAAAACATCTCATATATCCCATAAATATATACACTTACAGCTAGGCATGGTGGCTCATGCCTATAACTCCAGCACTTTGGGAGTCCAAGGCGGGTGGATCACTTGAGGCCAGGAGTTTAAGACCAGCCTGGCCAACATGATGAAACCCTGTCTCTACAAAAATTAGCCAGGCGTGGTGGCATGCACCTGTAGTCCCAGCTACTCAGGAGGCTGAGGCAGAAGAATCACTTGGACCCAAGAGATGGAGGTTGCAGTGAGCTGAGACTGCACCACTGTACTCCACCTTGGATGACACAGCAAGGTCTGTCTCAAAAAACTGTATATATACACCTACTATGTACTCACAAAAATTTAAATACATAGGCTAAAAATTTAAAATATATATATATCCCAATGATACATACATCATTAGGATACAAGATTTTCAGCAAAGAGAAACAAGAAATTTTCAAGTTAAATAAAAACTTGTAATTCTAAATATCGATTTGAAATACCAGTATAAACTTAAGATGTATTTTCTCATTAAAAAATACACAAATACATTTCCTAGCTGTGTCCATTGAAAAGGCTTAGAAATAATCAGCATTCTAGTAGCAATAAGCACTCTAACACTCAGATTGTGGTTTCTAAATACCTTTTCCCACCAAAAGGAACCAGCTATATTTGAAGAAATGGCCCATTCTAGATGAACCTGGAACATTTTGCCAAACTAGAAAGCAAGAAAACTATGACATGCTATTGTAATTGTTAAAATGGTCCAGGAGCCAATTTGAAAAGCATTACAGTGGCAAAGGTGGAACAATGTGAACATTTAATATTAATCATCACTGCAATGGGCCGAACATGGTGACTCACACCTGTAATTCCAGCCCTTTGGGAGGCCAAGGTGGGAGGATCACTTGAGGCCAAGAGTTTGAGACCAGCCTGAATGACACAGTAAGATCCCATCTCTAAAAAAGCTTTTAGCCGGGCATGGTGGCTCAAGCCTGTAATCCCAGCACTTTGGGAGGCTGAGGCAGGCAGATCACAAGGTCAGGAGATTGAGACCATCCTGGCTAACACGGTAAAACCCCGTCTCTACTGAAAATACAAAAAAGTTAGCCAGGTATGGTGGTGGGTGCCTGTAGTCCCAGGTACTCGGGAGGCTGAGGCAGGAAAATGGCGTGAACCCAGGAGGCGGAGCTTGCAGTGAGCCGAGATCGCCACTGCACTCCAGCCTGGGCAGCAGAGCAAGACTCCATCTCAAAAAAAAAAAAAAAAAAAAAGTTTTAAATAACCAAACATGGTAGTGCCTGCCTATAGTCCTAGCTCCTCAGGAAGCTGAAGCAAGGGGATCACTTGACTCCAGTCTGGGCAACACAGTGAGATCCTGTGTCAAAAAGTAATAATAATAACTGCAATGGATTAAAACACATTGTATATGTTTAAATGCATTAGACCATTATGATTCTAAAATAAATACTCACTGGCTACCTTTGGAAAGTGTTAGGGAATTAAGTTAATATTCCAAAAACTGATGAATCAAAAGAAAGCATCAAGCAATACTTTGCCTCTCCTATACCAACTATACTTGAGGCTAAGCAAATTGTTAGTGAGGAATAGTATATTTCTTTACAGATGTATTCCAGTTTATAAATCAGGAAGGAATTACTGAATTATATTATCATCAGTTTTGCAAACTCTGGTAAAATAATGAATGCAGAAAATGATCATTAATGGCTCCTAACATCATCAAAAGAGAGATAACCAGATACATGTCTCCTTCTGAAAGCAGATACCACCACTTATACAGAGAAGCTTGTGGATCACTCAGTTTCTAATAGATATGTAGGGGAACAAGAATCTCACTAAATGACAGTTTGAGGATACAAAATCAAGAATGTGAAAAGTTCTACAGGACCAATGACCCGTTTTTCAACTAACAAATTGCAAAAAAAAAAAAAAAAAAAAAATGAGCTAGGAAGAAAGAACCTATAAATTAAAAGAGAATTGAGAGACATATCAACCAATTGCAACAGACAAACTTTATTCTAATCTTGATTTGAACAATTGTTTAAAAAAAAGATTTCTAGCCTATCTGGGGAATTTGACCACCAATTAGCTGTTTGATGATATTAAGGAATTATTATTAATCTTACGACAATGGTAACATGATTACATTGTCTTAAGAGAGTCCTTACCTTTTAGATACATACTAAAATTATGAATAAAATGATTCAGTGTCCTGGGTTTGCTTCAAAATGATCCATCTACAAGTAGTAGCAGGGAGTTAAATAAAACAGGATTTGCCATGAGATGAAAGTTGTTCAACAGGTGATGAGAATATGGGTGTTCTTTACTGTTCTTTTTTCTCCTTTTTGTGTAAAGATAATAAAAGTTTAAAATTACAGAATAATCACAAATATCCAAATTATCCATCTTCGATTTAAAGGTATCTTATTTCTCTGAATTAAGGCTTGGAAGAAAACACCTGCTTTATAGCTAAATCAAGAAACACCTCATGTATTAATAGTTCCATGACCAACCATTAGAAAGGAGGGACAATATTATTTTAAAGGATCTTGGCAGAATTTCTTGTAAGAACAGAACTGTCTTTTGTCGAGCAAAAAACCTTGATGAGCCATTTAGGTAGAACAATGGTGGTAGTCTAGAAGAAAACAGTAGAAGAATGAGAAGAATAAATGCCTTTTTATTACTTTAAAAAATGAGAATTGGGACATGCCCAGAAAGCTGAGAAGTGAATGGCCTCAGAAGGAAGGAGAGATCTAAGAAAGTACAGACAGTGAGGGAACCCAGCACCCTGGAAGGAAGTCTTTTCCATAAAGAAATTTTCCCCTTGGCACGTGACTAACAGTAACCCAGATGGAGGGGGCAGAGAAGGAGCAAGTGATGCTGCCCAAACCCCGGACCTATTCCCTCCACTGGGAGGTCAGTGCAAGCCAAGTTCCTGGTAGGGTCACATTGAGAACATTTGACAGGTTGTACCTCTACGACATGATCAGTCCGGAGTGATGCTGATGGCTCAGCATGGATCTGATCGGCACTAGGTTCTCGTCTGTACCAAGTTGGTGAAGCCCTTCCAAGCCCAGATGGGCTCCCTGTACATCGTCCTCGGGGGGCTGCAGGACCAGCAGCACGGAGGCTCCGTGGTAAAGGCACTGGTGCTGAACTGTGTGGAGGGAATGGACCTGCCCTTGTGAGAACAAGCCAAGCGGGAGCAGAGGCAAGACCAGCGGAAGAGGGACAGCGGCCAGTAGGAAATGCAGCCCAGTAACACCCCCTACCTGCTTTTGAGGCCAAACCCTCCGATGCCACGGGAGCGCCCCAGAGCAAAAGCGCTTCCTCAGCGACTGCCTTGTCTGGACCCTGAAAGCAGAGGGGCGGCTGGTTAATCCAGCCCCTTCCCCTAATATGGGTTTGCTCAGAAATGAAAACCCAGAAAACAGGCCCCAAATCCGACACTCCCTGCC
>NW_016805422.1:604422-607998 GCF_001698545.2 Rhinopithecus bieti
CCTCCCCCCCCCGCCCCGCCCTCCACCCACCAGAGACTGCAGGTGGCCGAGCTCCAGGCTGCTGGGGCTGTGCCTTGTGTGGGGTCATGGAGGGTTTCAGAAGGCCCTGGTGAATAAAGCCCCAGAGGGCATGACCTTGAAAGAAATTTTCAGGACTAGCTATGGCTGTGAGACTATGTAAAACAGGGATGGCTAAAATCCAATTTTGAATTATTTGCTGTGCATAAGGCGCCATGATCCCCCCAACCCTCCATTATTGCCAACCTTCAGCAAAAGCAAGGCTCATGCAGCCATATGTGAGTGGTTCTTGGAAAAGAACCAAAGGCAGCTGCTGTTTATGTTGAGCTGATATGGGCAGAAGAAAGAGACAACTGCAAAAGAGGAAATGTGTGGTTAGCAGAAGCAGAAAACTGGAGCAACATATGACTGAGAGAAATGGACACCCCTTAAGAATCCTCAGATATGGATGGAAAGCGTGGTGAGAAGCTTCTAGGTAGACGCTCCAGCCAGTTCATTTGACAGTTAAAAAAATATATCAACACATAATGAAGGATGCTTCCCCAAGGCTGGAAGATTTGGAAATAACAAAGAAACGAACACCTGGAGAACAGTTAGAGGACAATGTAGACCACCATGTTCTATAATCCCATGCTATTAATTTTGAAAAAGACCCAAGAGATCACCCAGAATAGCAGTTTTAAATCTCATCCACAAAGCCCTGCATTTCTCATACGTGACTCAAGGGCTTCCAAACAGCCCCTCGGTTTGGGTCGGTCTTATTCCCTTCACACTGTCGTAACAAAACCCCATAGATTGGGTGACTTAGAAACAACAGACACTAAAAAAAATAATAATAAAAAAAAATAAAAAATAAAAAATAAAAAAAAAAAAAGAAACAACAGACACTTATTTCTCATGCTTCTGGAGGTTGGGAAGTCAAAGATCAAGGCACCAATAGATTTGCTGTTGGGTGAGGGCCCACTTTCTGGTTCATAGATGGCACCTTCTTGCTGTGTCTTGACATGGTAGAAGGGGATCTTCTCCGAGGCCTCTTTTATAATAAGGCTCCAATCCCTTGCATAAGATGCTCTCACGACCTAATCACCTCCCAAAGGCCCCACCTCCTGCTACCACACTGGTAATTAGATTTTAACACAGGAATTTTGGGCGGACACAAACATTCAGACCACATCAGGCACCTAATCCAATCCTCGCTTCATCCAGAAGAGTTGAATCTATATTACATCTTAAGATTCCACGTCAGATGTTATCTTAAAAAATATTTTTGCTGCTACAAAGAAGAAAGAAGCAATGATATCATCTAATCTCCTCGCAATGCAGAAAGGCAAAGTTGAAGAATGCTAAGTAAGTTGCAACGATCACAGCGGAGTTGATAATAAAAGCCTGTTCTGATTTTTCAGTCTGCTCATTCCTCCTTCTCAGCTTTGAGACTGCCAAAGGTACCAACAGAAAACAGATGTACACTAACAGTTAGAATGGCTTCTGCAGTATTATGGGTTCTCATCAAACAGAAGTCACTATTGTCCAGATATCAGGAGTCTTCTCACTGCCATAACCAGGTAGTAGAAAAAGGCTTGTAGGCCAGAGGAAACTCCTGCCCTCTTTCTGCCTGCTGCAAATATCTATTCTAATACAGGTTCAAGGCTCTGAAGAAAGCTCGAGGTTGACAGAAAAGTCCCCAACATTTTCTTAATCTATCCCCCTGACAAGGGCTCCAAGGATGTCTTGTTTCCACTCCATGAGACAGTCTGAACTGCCTTCCCTTACATTCCCACAATTTGTATCTAACAGAGTCAACCACCATCTCTATACCAAATTGTATCTTCTAAGCCAAAAATTAAATTTTAGGAAAGTTCCAGGCATTATGGAAAGAAAACTGGATTGAGAACCAAAAGACCTGGGTCAACAAGACAGTTCTGCCAAATCGCTGTGTGACCGGAAGTAAGTTGATTGACTGTGGGTTTCAGTTTCTTCATCTGTAAAATGGTTACAATAATACTTACCTCATAGTGTTATTGTATGAGGAGCAAATGAAGTAAATCACTGAAAACAACTACCCCAGGACATGGGAGTCTTTCTGTAAACATTGGTTGATTTTTTTCACATTTTAGTTCAACTTCACAAAGAAGTACTACAGTACTTGCTTGGCAGTCTATCTTTGGTACTCAGCTAAAGCGAGGAGACTGGCAGCAGCCAAAAGGGCTGTGAAGAGGGATTTCTTGTCTGTGACTGAATTCTGGATGTGTTTCCTAAGATGCTGATGTGTCCACACTAAAAGGCAAATATGTTTGCCAGTTTCCCTCCAGAACATACAATCTGAAGAGAAAAGCAGAGTTGTTATGTGGTCAGAGTTGACTGTCCGCCCAGACCACTCTTCCTCTGCTGGTCTCCTGTGGTCCAGGGAAAATGTTGGCATCACAGAAATATGTCATTCTGTTAGTTTAAGCCTGGAGAGTGAGTCAGCCATAGAGTGCCTCATGAAGCAGGTGAATCCAACTACCTCTAAAGGAAATTAAGATCTCGTCCTTCCCACAAGATATTTTAGAACAGTAGACCATCAATTTCACATGGCAGCAGCAAATGCATACTCTTATCTTCCCCTTTCACCAGGAACCATTATAGGGCTCTTCCTCAATTGCATATTCCCAATCAGGCCACTTACCTAATTCAAATAACAGATGCAATCCCTAGCAATGAAAAAACTGCCCCATCTTCCTTGTGATCCATGCCCAGTTGTCCAGTTGCCTAGTTTGTAGCTATTCTGTAACCTTACACACAGTCCTCTATCCTGTCGTCAGATGACAGCCACCCTTTCTCATCACAAACTCTACTCTGAATAAACCAAAGGTTTGATTTTCATATATTGGGTTTTTTTTTTTAACTGTTTCATCCAATTTGCAACCATAAAAGCAAACTTAATGTACAAGCACAAGCTCAGGGAAAAAGAAATTTGCACGTAAGTTGAAATACACTTATTATATCAATCAGCAACTGTCACAATAATGCTGAGTAACAAGCCAACCTAAAACTCAGTGACTACAGCATAAGGCTCTGTGATATGCTTTGGATCTGTGTCCCCATCCAGATCTCATGTTCAATTGTAATCCCCAATGTTAGAGATGGGGCCTGGTGTTAGGCAATTAGATTAGTTTCTAATAGTTTAGCATCATCCCCCTAGTGCTGTTCTCACGACAGAGTTGTCATAAAATCTGGTTGTTTAAAAGTATATAGGCTGGGCGCAGTGGCTCACGCCTGTAATCCCAGCACTTTGGGAGGCCGAGGCAGGTGAATCACAAGGTCAGGTGATCGAGACCATCCTGGCGAACACGGTGAAACCCTGTCTCTACTAAAAATACAAAAATTAGCTGGGTATAGTGGCACACGCCTGTAGTCCCAGCTACTTGGGAGGCTGAGGCAGGAGAATCACTTGAACCCAGGAGACAGAGGTTGCAGTGAGCTGAGATTGCACCACTGCACTCCAGTCTGGACAACAGAGCAACACTGAGTCTCAAAATAATTAATAAATAAATAAATAAATAAAAATAAAATAAAATA